>NC_133203.1:49801365-50059793 GCF_958299795.1 Porites lutea
CAGCTCAGATTTAAAAAAGGTAACTCTTCCTTTTTCGTTTTGTCCTTGCAGCTTAATAATAATAATAATAAACCTTTTTTTATTGAGGGTAGCATGTAATATCTCTCGATAATCTACCCATGGCCCTCAAATAAAAATAAAATAAGAAACACAATAATCAATCAAAAAGCTATGATTCATAGGCGAGAATTTGAAGATAAACTAACTAAGGAATTACTAAGGATTGTTCATTACAATTTGCAAACTTCAATTGGCTTAATTTTTTCTTCGAAAGACGTTAATGTAGAGCAGTCTTTCAACTCCTCAGGAAGTCTGTTCCACAAGCTTGGAGCCAGTGGACATAAATGACCGCTGTCCGTATGACTGTTTAATTCTGGGCAAATTTATATTTCTTTTGCTGTTTCTTGTTTCCTGGCATAGACTGCCCTGAATCTCAAAAACTTCTAGGCAGTGTAGCCAGGCAGCAGACCAGTTAATGCCTTACTTTAGTTATGCCACTTGCTCTTGAAATAGGAGATTAGGGCCGTTTAAACGAGGAAAAATGAGACGCGTCCAACTCTTACATAGGACGTGTCCTAAATAAGACTCAAACTATCCCGTATAAACGACAGTTTGAAATTTAGCTAAGACGCGTCTTATCTTAGAACGCCCCCTAACACCTGTTCTTCGATAAGACGCGTCTTTGCTAAGTCGCTTCTTAATGTGCCGTTTATACGGGATAGTTTTCCGTCTTATTTAGGACGCGTCTAATGAAAGACGCGTTTTATTTTTCCTCGTATAAATGGCCCTAATATTAAGTTCGCTGAGAAGAGCCGTAGAGGGAGCGTCCCAGGGAGCATCCCTTATAATTATTCTAGCAGCGCGCTTTTGAAGGCATGTTATATAAATGTTATAAATGTTTCCATGGTATTGGAATGACTAATGAAACTGTCACCCCAGCTTTGACATGGTGTTACTGTCTATTTTGCACAAATACTGGCAAGGCTAGTGTAATAGAGGATATTACATGGCCACTTGGAGATACGCAATTTCTCTTTGAGTGTTGAAAATGTTAATTTTTGAACTTGAGAACATTTCGTTTCTCTAAGTGCCGAAGTAGTGTGTACTGTTTATTACATAAACGCCAGTGAAATACCAAACCAGTTTACTTGCATATTTTTTTTCCTGCAAAAGGCGCGATTTATTATGTAGCACTAGCAATGGTGATCTTTGTTTTCGCGGGAAAGCTGACCTAGTAACACAGTTATTACATAATGTACGATAAATTTTGTAAACACTCACGAATAAAAAAAAAACTAAAATCAAATTTTAGTTTTTCATCTTCTCACTTGATAAGGATGTCATGGCAACATCGAAATGTTGTGTAAAACTCTTTCCGCTAATTCTTATCCTTAAGTTATATAATAATAAGACATATTTTGATATGATATTAAAATAACATTGACTGGTTTCATAAAAACTACTGATTTTTCTCTTTTGACGCTATTGTTAAAATCCTGCTTTGGACTGACAAAACATTTATAACAGGTGTGAAACAAGAAATAACATGAAGCAAAAAATATCAGCAGAAACCCAAGGACAAATTCCTCGGAAAATTTACTCATCTGCAATGAAACAGACAGAGTAACATCGGGAAATAAAGTAGTTAATCGAAGGCTGGAACTCACAACCTCACAAGCTGAAATATTATAATCACAGTCGGTAAATTGCTATTAATTTCCTTATACTACTACATGAGAAATTTCGGCAATTTGATTGGCTTAGAGCAGTGGTATTTCAGCTTAATTTGAAATACCTACATGTGAAAATTACAAACCTTCTACGGGTAGTAGTATAAACAATCAATAGCATGATTTGTAGGTGATATTTGGCATAAATATCACTCGTGGTATTTACGCCAAATGTCACTCGGTCTGGATTTCATACAAGGTGCCTGTACTGAGTCTCTAGACGGTCAACACCAAGGAGCCATTACTCACCCTCCCCACCCATGAAGCTTATGACTCGTCAATCACTTCCCCCAAGCTCTGCTAGCAGTGTTATGATTATGAGTCACCGCATTGATTTCAGCTAGCACCTAGCAAGACCCCAAGCCCCCTGGTTTTTTTCGGCTACACTGGCTTGAACACGGGCGATGCCCGTGTTCAAGCGAAAACTTAGCGGGCACCTTTTAGCAAAATCACACAGACAACAAATCATGTTGTTATATATTCCTAGACTTTCACTCAACTAAACAGGGACTGCCATTGGTTGATTCTTGGTCACGTGGCCTTGACTAAAATCAAATGTATCCCGATCGTGATACATTAAACAATGTATCCCGCTCGGGATACATTGCAGCACGTGATCAAAGCATGGTGGAAAGTGGTGTGACAGAAGGCGGGAAAAACACTGCCAGGTCCTGCCAGTTTTCTTTTTCGTGAATGAACACAACAACACAAAAACGAAGCCTCAAGCTAAAAAGCAACGATTTTTAAAGTTATCCCAGAAGTTCCCAGAAGAAAAACAGCAGCTAGTGGAGGAAAAAGATGCAGATAATATGAGGAAAGTACTTTTGTTTGTAAATCATTCATTCAGTGGTTTTGAGAATTAAATTTGTGTTGTTATAAGTACCGAGTCGACTGTTTTGGTTCGCTCCGGTTATTCTTTTGTTGCTGTTGAAGTGAAAGTCTAGAAGTATAACAAAACACTTAATGTCAGGTCCCTCGGGAAACCAGTTAGTTTTGTTTTCCCTCGAGTCCTGATGTTTCCCTCGACTTCGTCTCGGGAAACATCAGGACTCTTGGGAAAACAAAACTAACTGTTTCCCTCGGGATCTGACATTAAGTGTATAATAGCGGTTTATCGCTGTAATATGATCCATAGGTAAAACGGTGGATTGTAACATTGATGCAAAATGTTTTGTACGAAGTCTCAACAGTTCCAAGCGCTATTCGATGGGAAACATTATTGCCAGTTGTCTGTTTGCCTAAGTTTTAGCTTGTTAGGTAATAACTTTACGTGATTACGTTAATAAGTTCAGTTTGAGCTTAGTTTATTGATTTTTCCGCCCACTTTGTCGTGCACCAAGGATGGTCGCTTTCGACAGAGTTGTCTGTAGCTATAACGTCAGAGTGTAAAATGCCCTGTGAACGTTAACCGCTACTTCGTTTACATATCTGATTCACAGGAGACGAAATTAACCGTTTAAAAGTCAGTTAAAGGAGCAGTGTCACGAAATTTACCAAAATTCAAACAGTGGGAACAGCCACAAATTTGATTGAAACGTTAAAATAACCGCCCAAAAAGTTCCAAGAAGGTATAAAAAACACTGCAAATACTAAAGACGGCACGGATGGACAAACGTGAAGAAGATTGAAACGGATTGCCATTGTGGTTTTTGAAAAGTTGTTAGCCTAACAGTTCTTCAAAGTTCACTTTTGTTGTTTTGAAAGTTTGAAATAATGCTTGGGAGACATATTTGTTTGACATGAAGCTATGATTTTATCATTCACAAGTAATTTCTCAACTCTTATGCTGAAAATGGGCGCGAAATTGGGGTTGTAAACAAAATGAACTAAACAGTCCCTTTAAATCAAAATAACTGCAACTTATTTTAGAGGAACGTAAGAGAGAAGCAGAAATGCCAGAAAAGGAGCACGCGTATGGCCATAACTGAGGAAGATTAAACGGATTGCCTGAATCTAGCGGACCGAAGCCTGCTGTTTTCAAGTTTGTCTCAGTTTATCACAATGATCTCAATGATTTATAACTTTTGATAAACCTCTTTTCTCGTTATAAGGCATTTTGTTAACAAAAGGCGTTTCTTTCGGAGTTCGATTGTACTTAACTTTTAGCTCTTGTTAGTTTTGTTTTGTTTCTCTTCCATAAAATTGTCCCTTTTTCATTTTTTTTTTTTCAGGTAAATGCTTAGCAGAAAATTTCTACGTCCGTGGAGATGGAACAAGGGTTTACTTCTTTACACAAGGTAGTATTTTGATGTGAAAAAAAAGACGCACTTTATTTGAGTCAATTTGTACTTTAGCACCAAAGTACAAATTGTGGATACTACTTTTACGTCTCCTACTGGAGACGGGACCGCCATTTTACGTGGTCATCCGAGCCGAGCGAAGGTCTGGCTGTTTGCACGGCAAAGGCTGTACCTTCATTTCTCAGTTACTTTTAAGGACCCTGAGTATTGGCCCTGCCCAGGAGATCGAACCCGCGACCTCCCGCATAGTAGTCAAGCGCTCTTTTAAATGCGCTAAATGGTATGGCACCATTATATATCACGGAATTACTTAGTTATCGTACATGTTCACGTACGCTACGCTCTACTGATCAAAAACTTCTAGCAGTTCCGAAGTCAAGACTTAAAACATACGGAGACAGGGCCTTCTCCGTTGCTGCACCTAAACTCTGGAACGAGCTGCCATTAGATCTTAGAAGTTTAAATACAATTAATTTATTCAAGAAACACTTGAAGACCGATCTTTTTAAAAAAGCATATAATGTTTAACTTTTTGATAATTTCGAATAGGATTTATTGTGATATTTTTATAAATAAGACTGCAAATAGGTTTTAAATTTATTCATATTTTATTACCAGTCGGATCTTTTTAATTATTTTAATGTTATGAATTGTAAAGCGCTTTGGTCAATTAGTGGAGTTAGCGCTATATAAATTATGTTATTATTATTATTATTATTATTATTATTATTATTATTATTATTATTATTATTATTCTGCAGACTGAGCTAGTCCTGGCGCGGTTGTGAATGGTTCAGCTATGGGTGAATTATGTATTGGCTTTTTGTAATTGACGTGTTAATGGCGGCGCAAAGGAACAGCGATACTTCGAAAAAGAACTGATTCGCGTAACGTACTTTAAAATTGCTCCAATTTGTTTCTTTCGCTTTATGACTGAATACTGTCTGAATAGCAGCGCAGAGGAACAAGGATACTTCGAAAATTCAAATTCAAAAAGGAATTCGCTGATCGGTTCACTTCCTTTATAGATGTGCTTTCACTATCCTTCGCAATTTTTCCAATTTGTTTCTTTCGCTCTCTGATCATTAGGAAATGGAAATTTCAAGTTGCTGCTTTACAGAGTAGGGCTAGAAATGGTGCGCCGAGGCGATGATTTGATTTAAAACCCGTGTACCCTTACGATCGATCCCGCGGTTTATGTACGAAATAAGCTCTTAATGCTGGTGAATCACTCAAAGTGATGCGCCACTCTCGTGTCTAGACGTAAACATTAAGCTAGCCAAGTTTTGCTAGCCAACTTTGCATTCCCTATCTATACGATATCAGTGTTTTTATACAGCCTTTGTGCCAAACGTACCAAGTTGCGCTTTATTTTCACCATTTCACGGCGCCATTTGTTGTTAATTTTCCTATCTTTTTATTTGCCACTGAGATTAGTAGATAAGAACTTGTTCAATATTATATACCAGGTTTCTGTTACTCTTTTGAAGACCTTCTCAAAATCTCGTTAGCTTGACACTTTAACCCAATAACAGTCATATACCGGCTTAGAAAACAGATCACAAGGGATCGATATATCGACTGTATGTCGACTGTCATGATTTTTGACTGCTGCGGAGGACAGAATTGGAGGTAAAAGTCTTTTTATTTTTCCGCCTTTTGGGACTCTGGATCAAAGTTTCTCATTTCCTCGGGACGATTAAGGCGTTTTTCCTTTTGGGCAAGTACGGGTGTTCATGTTTTTTAACTGGAATTTTTGTAGATAGCAGCTAAGTTGTACCCATTCTTCTACAAATGACACTTTTCAGTAAACTTCCGGGAGTTATATGTACTTTCCCACGGTGCTGCTTTTACATTTCGTATTCAGTGCTCTCTTTTATGTCCGTTTTTTATCTTTGCCGCCATAAGGTGTCATGTGGTACACATACCAGTGAGTAAAATCACTGTAATTTCGCTTTTTACAGAATTGAGCATTTTTAATCGCTATAATTCACAGTGCGCGATGGAATCATCTCTTGCATTAGCTACTACAGTAGTTTTATGAAAAATATTAGAAAATTGCGAACGCTTTTAAACCTAAAATCGTGATCCCTGCAATCTTTAGTAGGGCGTAACTTATGTAAGACGAGCTTTTCAAGTTTCCCACAGCTACGAAAAGTTAAGTGTACCATGACCACCCTGGAATATTCGTTTTTAGAAATTAATAATGATTGATTACATTTTCATGCTTTCCTGATTTAAATATGCTCTGATAAGCGCTACCGGTTCCTTGTGAAGTCTCACTGAACATTTTGTGTTTTAATACTCTTTCAAACAAAAACATGACTTCCAACACGAAAATTTCGGTGGGTAATATACAGGGTGGTATTTGTTATCCTTTTTAAGACTTTGCTGCAACAATTTGTTATTTTTTGTGTAAGTACGTGCTCGTTAAAGTAAAGAAACCTGCTAAGCTTTACACGTAATTAGGCGGAGCGGAAACTGAAAGCCATGTATTGAATTTAGCCCTCAAAGTTAGAAATTTAGAAAAATGGGACGAATTTCATTTTGCTAGAATGCTGGACGTTGAGCAGTACTAGTGGTTCAAATTCTGCTTGAGGATTTTCTACACGTACTGAAAGTAGTGAAAACATTGCAAGCCCCAAACTTAACAAATAGCCTTGCGGCTAATGGAATTTAAAATTTGCTCGTTAATTGTTGTACGTGACTCGATTGTGATGGCTTCGAAAGTAACCTTTTGACCCTAAAAACGCTAAGAAAGATTGAGACATGGAGCGAAAAATTTCCTCCTGTGGAAGTCGAAGTTTTAAAACAAAGAAAGAGAGCGCAGAACTTTCCTTCTCAGTGGCCTTTTTTCACGGTCCACTCAAGGATTTAACCACAATTTCTAAAGTTAGAAAAAATTAATTGGCTTGATTTTATGAGCTGCTGGTGAATCCGACCTTGGGAAGTCAAGGAGGGTTTTCCTGACCTCCAACGATGATTATTAAGGAAGCAGGCTTTCTCCACAAAACTTCAGCCAAGAGCAGCAGGTTACTTACATCCTTGTTTGTGTTTAGTTAGTTTGTTTGGTTGGTTGGCTCGTTGTTGTAGTTGTTTGTTGATCCACATAAGTAGTAACCATAGTTGTAATCAAGTGATCCGTATTTGTTTAAGTCTACGAGAAAAGTGAAAAAGAAGTGATTAAGACCATATTAAACTAGCCTGTGAATATAGTCGTTTCTTCCCTAGCTGCGAGGAGCAATAAGAGACGCCTGTATTTGCAGGCTAATATCAAACTTTTCCTTCTCGTAATTCACTGCTTTCTGTATTGTTCCAGCTGGAGTAACATCAGAAGACCTTTCTCTTTTGTCTCTTTCATTTTTTTTCTGACAGTCATACTTAAAACACTTTACAGAGCATGAATATTTTGTGATAACCAGAAAAAAAAATTCTAACCGGCCGACTGCTTACAATGAAGGTCTAAAAACAGTTTTTGTATAATTGGATAATAAATTATCTAAAATTTTGCGCTCAAGGGCGTTGTTACGAGGCTCGTAATTATGCTCGCGTTATTTTAAATATTTGTCAACGTCCAGTTGCCGCAAACATCCAAAACCTCTAAAAAATATTTTTAGAGGATATTTTTTTTTTGTCAAGTGACTTTTTAAATCGGGGTGTTTAAATTACAGATTACAAATAAAATAGTGGGATGTTCGTGCTTCACTGGACGTTTTGTTGTGGTTTAATGAGTCCTTTGTTAGACACACCCCTGTCTATCTTAGAACGTTTTCCGGGGGGGCACAGGTGAAGTAAGTGGTAATCCTTTCTTCTGACTCAGATATTTCCAAAAGGCAGTAGATTATGGCCTTTTTGTTGCAGAAAATACGAAACTCAGCGTTATAATTATCATGTTAATGAAACAAAGAACATTAAGAAAATTGAAAGTGACAAGACATATGGTAAAAGCTTCGCGCAGCGAGGAAGGATCGTGACCAGATAAAAGGCATGCAGCTAGTGTACCAAAATGCCTCCGCCGCGATCGTAGAAAGTATTAGTAGTATACTAATATGATAATATGATATTTTCTCTTTTCTACTGGCCGTTAATAAAGAGAATTTTTATTTCAATATTAGCGCTCCCTAACTTAACCTTGCTTAGCGACAGGCATCTACGGGCAAGGTATTTTTCAGTAGCCGACTTTGACAATGTCAGCCATCGGAAGCTTTATAACGTTCAACGAATACATAAACAAACATTTTTTTTTTCATTTATCAGTGTTTTGAAAATATGTGTGGCGAAAATTTCTTTTACTGTCTAACAGAACTGACCACAATGCCGCTGCTGAGAAGTAATAGAGGTGAGAAAATGTGCCTTTCGAGGTAACAGCTCAAACTAAAATAAGGTTGCATTTTCATAATAAGCGTTTTCTCTCTTAGAGTCACTGTTGAGTGTATGATGGCGGCTGTTTCTTGTAAAATAGTTTTAACTTTTGAGTCTGGACGAAATCTTCCCCCGTGACCATTTGTCACCATGCAAATGGAAGTCTTTCCACTATAGTACTATTTTATTATTCAGCATTTTACAAAATCAATCGGTCTTTTATTTCGGTCCAATCTTTTCTTTGGCCTTTTCTGGTTGTAAGAGGGTGAAAAAAGGAAGCTTCAAAGTAAAGCGATTGAATCTATGCCTTCTGCAGGATAGCCTTTAACACGATATTGAGGAATACCCAGCTTTAACTCCATTTTTCGTTGCACTGGAGAGTGTGTATAATCCAACATTTCATGTAAAACCTTTCAAGCAGGAAAGAAATGGTCTGATTGAACTTGCAAGTCCTTTCATCTTCCTGTCAGGACTCCCCGTCAATATACGGCAGCCTCCCCCGGAAGACTCGTTTGGGTTGCGTCTTTACTCCCACGCCAAATGTATATAACTTGAAGGAAACAGGTGGAATTACTTGACAATGCTATAAGGTGAATATTTCGTACGCTTCATCGACACTGAATACGACGAAACGGCTTTTGACTCCTTTTAATGGGCAACGTTGTTGCACGTTATCTTCACATGAATCCAGAACTTGTTTTTAGCACTGAAGGTTTATCTTCTTCACGCAGCAAACTCATAGGTGGTCTACAATACGTTTTGGTTGATATGGTGAACTCACTTTGTCCGGAAGTCCACTCTAGAGTTCCTCTTGTAGTTTAATTCGACTGAAACCGTTGGCCAAGTTTTTCGCTAAAAACGTTCGTTCCATTAAACGTCACCCCTTAACATTTGTCCTTATTCATCACTAGCGTTGATTGAGGTAAAGCCTAGAAAAACAGCATTATCTGATTTAACAAACAAACCACGAAAATTAGCGGAGTTTTGTGCGTGTTCACTGGCAATGATTATTTAATAGAAACATTTTAATGTTACAACAGGTGGTTGTAAAAACCTACAGGGGAAAATACCCCGGATATGTCGGTTTTATTTCAACTTTAATTCCCTGTCGTCGAGACTGAAATGTTTCCCGGGACGTGATGTTATTTGGCATTGATTATCGAAATAAAGCCCCTCTTCAATAACAAGATATTGTATAAGGTTAAATGGTGAATACATTTGACTAGTTAATTGGCAGGTTTTGCGAGATAAAATGAAAGCACTTTTCTTATGTTGATTATTGCAAACCAGTCGTTCGATCAACACAACAGCATTCATATTTGTCTTTCTAACTTTGAAGCAATATTTCTTTTTTTCGCTGTTGGGGCTAAGAAATCTAATTTGCGGAGCTACTGCTAGAACAGCTATATAAGGAAACATAATGCACAGTTTTATCCGCTAGTTTGAACAGCAGGGAAACTAATTACAAGCGATTGATTGAATTTGACGGTCGCCCGCGCTCAAAGATAAATAAATCATGCCTATGGCTAGTAAATTGTGATTAAAAACTGTCTCGGTGCGACAGGTTGAGGGCTGATTTTCATTGGCTGATCCGTGGAGCTTGTCTAAGAACCTGTTGTGTTTTCTAACCTTTATCAAAGACTCTTTTTATGCTGGATGTTGCACCTCGCAACCATCATTTGAATTTTGCTTCTTTTGCGCGAAGGAACTCCATCAGTCATGTTGTTTCAACTCATTTCGGCTACTTCAGTTTAGTTTTGCTTGACAATCAAATGTTTCTTGCAAAATTAATGCTATTCATAATCATAGAATCCTATATTCGTTGCTTTTATTATTAGATTACAAAACAAGCTAGCTGTACAGTTATTTATATTGATTCCCTGGAGGCGCTAACAGGTGATTTTAAATTGCGTATTATGAACTCGCTGGTTTGTTAACAAATCTTTGCCAACACCAATAGCTTCTTTTCTGAAACAAGCTTGTTTCTGATTAAGCTGAATTCAAGGTGTTTTCGAGGGAGTTTTTCTTCGTGCGAGATTATTCACTTGAGGTCGACAGGTGTTTAGCGCAGTTAAATGCCTGAACAGATTATAGCGTTCGCATTGTCTTAGGATTACATCGACGACTAGAGCACTGAAAATGAAAATCCGCTTTATTTAGAAACGATCATCTTTGTACATTTTTTCTGTTCGTCAATATAAATTATTACCTTATAACAATTTTTTCTAGCTACTCTTTAGCTCCTTTTTTATACTGGGTCGAGTTTCTGCTTCCTGTCTCTCTGTATGCTCCCCAAAATGTCTGAGGTCATTGAACGCTTTTTTAGGCCGCAAAGTTAGAGTGATCCAGTTGTTATGGTAAAGTATTCGGTTGCATCCTTGAATTTCTAAGACTTTGATTGTTTGGTTATCGCTTTTCTCTGTCTTTATGGACAGCTATCGCCATGTTTTTAACCTGTTGCAAACCCATTAGTCACAAGGTGAACTAGTATTGTCTTGTTGTGCCTGATTTGTGGCTTCGTATTTCAACAAAAACATTTTTTCAAAAAAAACAACTGAGATTTTTTTGGTGCGGTATTAAAACTTTTCGAATTAAGGCAAATGGGACTTTTCGGTCGAATCGAAAGTTCTGGAATTAAATCAGTCAAGTAGTGTTTCCTGGGCATCCGTTTTCTTCATGCTTCAGCAGCAACGACATCCTTGAAAAAGATTTGGAGCACAAACTGCAGCAGTATTTCTTGACCTCCGAATGAGTTTGTAGATGCGCGCGTAGGTTCGATCTATCAGCGAAAGCTCTCTGACAGCTTGAACATTTGTAAGGTTTTTCACCCGTGTGGGTTCTAATATGTCCTTGAAGAAGCCAGGGTCTGCTAAACGCCTTCCCGCAAATTTTGCATTTACAGGGAAGTGTATGCGTTCGGATGTGCATTTTAAGAGCTCCTAGCGACATGTAGAGTTTATCGCAGTACTTGCAGTGGAACGGGCGCTTGTGATGCGGGTGACAGTGGTATTGCTGGTGGCGAAGTAGCGACGTAACCGATGAATAGCTTTTACTGCACTCTTGGCATTGTAATTCGTTTCTCGCTGTCTGCCCCGGGGCGATCTCATTACCGTTTTCATCGACGCTCCTATAGTCAGGTTGTTTGTGTTTTTCCTGAGATTCTGTGGTGCCGCTCTTTGGTGCTTCCCTAAGCACTGCGAGTCCAGAAACTTCTGCTGGATAGGAGAATATTTTCTTCTCCCACCTGATTTCGGTGGGTATTTGTAAGTGCACTCTTGGGCTTTTGATATGCGGGGCAGCATGTTCATGTTCTTGACTATAACCTGTTGCGTGTGCAGAAAACACATGGCAGGAATCAGATATTTGGTTTACAAATTATTCAGCGCACTGTTAGCAACGCAAACCAGCGATCAAAAATTCGTGGCAAAAGAGCAGCCATTTGATAATTAGGCAAAGTCAATGCAAAGAGCGAGCGCAAATCACGAGAAACGCGAATGCTTTGATTTGGTCGAAGTTCATTAAAAAAATTTTCTCTATCCTCGCTACCTGTCCAAAATATGACAAGTGCATCAGAATTAACACAATACATTATTTCACTCACCGATTGCCTGCCTTTTGACGAACAGATTCGAAGGAAATCTTTTTAGTTTTTCACTCTTTTTCTTGACAAGGAACGCTTTAGGCATTTTCGTCTGCGCTTTTTCTGCCGGTTGACAGCAGCAGATTTCGCTTCTGTCCGATTACAACTCTATACGTGTGCTTTGCAACGTTCAGTGCAGGGAGTTTTTGATGAGGGCGATTCAGGCCCGTCTGTGTTTCAAGTGTTTTTATTGGTCAATTGCCCGTGACGTCATGTGTCAGGTGTAACACATTAATACACCTTTTTATTGCCATTCCGCGCCAGGAGGCAAGCTTGGTATCAAAATATCAACCGTGTCTTATTTGGCAACTGGGTAAAACCTCATTAAATTCACACCCTAGCTGGCATAAGCATGCTGATAAAAGACTTATTGACCTGAAGTGCGCATTCCCGACTTCGCCCTTCCTTCGATTTCAAGGAATCAGACCGATAGGAATTCCGGTGTCGCTATAAAGATGAGCTTTAGAGCAAATCAGCTCTTGTTTGAATTAAAGAGCAGAAAACAACAGGTGATGGAACTTTATTGCCATTGTTCAGCGTCTCGACCCATTGTTATAGCCCTAAAGTCAATACAAGAACATAATTAACCACAGTGGACAATAACATCCCAAACATGTCGCTCCAGAAGTCAAAATCAAACACAGTCGATAATAAACCCTAGAAAATTTGCATTTCAGTCGGGATTATAATTACTGGAGTTGCCAACTTGTTTAAACTCCCATTTTCAACAGCTAATCTTTTATGAAAACTCTTTCTCGATCATTCTGAAGGAATCCTCGCTATTGGATGACAGCGCATTAGATGTTCATGTAAACTATTGTCCAAGCAGGTGACTGCGCGATCAGCAGAGTAATCATTAATATCATGTGATATTGCTTGTAAAAGAAACCCACCTCTACAAACTCCAAAAATAAACCAAAGCTGTTTTGAACTTATCGGTGAAGGAAATCGAAATTGAAAGTTCAGTTGAAACCGCAAGCTCTTTCAAGTTTAGAAATGATTTCGAAGATTATCTAAGCAACCAACTATTATTGCATTAGGAATTTTTTATTACCAAGGGGAGGGCTTGCCGTCAAACCAGTTTTCCGTGGCTTTAACTTGTACAGGTTTATTTAGAGTGACGTTCGCTGGCAAATAGTTTCATTTCAGTCTTGGCCAATCATTGTTTTCCGGACGTGGACTTCAAACTCAAAGCTTCCGTCTCAGGATTAGAGAGGAGAGGAAGACATACTTCTTCGTGTTGATATTCCTGAAACCACGCGAGGAATTTTATTTACAATCTTATATTATATTGTAAGCTATGCCAAGATAAGAACCACTGACTCCAGCAAAATAGTTGCTCTGCCATCGTAATATGATAGGCTAAATTCCTGTAAAATTCTTTGGTCTGTTCCTCTCTTAAGAGTGGAGAACTGAATGAGTCCTATTTTGTTGACAAAAATCTTATCATTTTGTTTTTGTTTTTAATTATCACTGGCTTGATTCACTATCTCCAAGCTATTTTAAATTCATTTAAAGCGGATTTGAGGTTCTTGCCATCCGCAGCTGTGCATATTTCAGTCGCTGCTCAGTTTTCATTCCCATCCTTTCTCAGTCATTCATACATACTGAAAACTTTATTTCTTCAACGTCTAATTATATTTGTACACGTACCCCAGCAATTTTTCCTGCCGATACAAAAAACGCTAATCCCGCTTTAGAAAAGCACTATTCCAAAGTAGATTTATCTTTCTCATATGTTACATACAGGTGCTATAAGCTGATTGTACTGTGGGGGGTAGCCATAAGGGTATGTGGAAAGCTTCTCGCAAACAGGTAGCTATTGCCGAGAATTTGGGTATGAAATGTGTCTGATGCTGCCTTACCACCCGAGAACTTTGGCTTTCTGCTCGCAAATAGCGTCTGGTTTAATCTGCACAATTCATTTTCTGCCCAAATCCAAGACCAGACAGTCACAAAACAGAAAAGAGTTGTATATGGTGAGACAGGGGTGGTATGCTTATCTCGAATTCTATATGTCTGCGGAAACCTGGTGCAGAATTTTATAAATGGTGGATTTTACTTGACTGGTTTTACTAGTTTACTTAATAAGATTTACTGCTATAACAGCTGTTCAGCCACTGAGATAATATATAACTAGATTCCTATTTTTTTAGATTCAAAAAACAGGCAAAAATCCTTGATGGCCGCCTGGCGTTACTAAAATATTTTCAGCTGAGCGTGAAGATAAACGGATGTTTTGGCATCAACAACAGGCTTCAGAGAATTCTTTTTAAATCGTTGTTACCTAAAGTCACACCGGATACGTTTAACACAGTGTGTTCGTTTTTGGATATGACTAAAGTTTAGAACGTGCTAGTCCGAAGACGGAAATACTCTCTTCTGAAGGTTTAAACTACTTCCTATTTCCTCCAACTAAAAAAAAAAAATTGGTGAAAAACAACCCGATGCTCTTTTTTGCGGAGAGAATTGCTGCTTGTGTTTGGACGCGCGCAGGCATAATTCTTTTGTTCTCAGCAAGGCTGATTTTTTTGCGTTGTTTTTCTTGATGCATCATTGGTACGTTAAACCAGCAATATAAAGCTCTTCTTACTTACGACCTTTGTGCGGACTATGGACTGTGAAACGGAAAACGAGTATTGTGATTAACTTAATGAAATCAAATTGTTATTAATATGGACTCATATTTATTAATTTGCTGTTGTGCCATGGACAAATTCTTCAAGTTCTTAATTTGCAAATTTCCTATTCAGTACTTTGTGATGAACATGTGTTGAGTCAGCTTGAATTGATACTGAAAGAACGCTGGATTTGTTTGTAAGCGTCTGTTTATCGCTAAGTTTCCTTTTGTACAAAAAGCGTTCACGAGTCGACACAAGCAGTAAATAGCTTGGCGTTATTTTGTAACAATAGCGTGTTTTAGCATATTTGCTAGCAACAAACATAGCTAAACCTAATATGAAGCTAGAGTTTTGTCTATACCACTGAAAAAGAGCAAATCGTCTTTTGTACCCGATCACTGGTTTTTTTTTCTCCCTCGTGCTCACTTACGCTTTTAGAGAGAAAGAGACTTGAAATATACTGGAAATAAATATTACTGCATAAACGTTCTGCTGAAAAGGTTTTATTTGAAAGATCATACCACGACATTTCGTGACCCATAGAGTTCACTAGACTGTACTACTCTTCTTCATATTTACCATAGACTTTACTAGGCTACACTGCATTTCATTCCTCCATTGTGTGTGTACGTGGGAGAATCGTTTAAACCGAGTTTTTTTATTCAGTAATTTCAGCCAATTCATGCTTACGCGACGCTAAAATACCAAAAAATGTGTATAGCTGACAGCCGTTACACCCTTATCACCCCGAGAGACAACTTTGGAGACAGCAAATGTGCTTCTAACGTTTGAGTCTGTGCACGAAATCTTATGATGTTACCATTCATATGAAACCACTTTTCACAGTACTTTTTCACAGTGCTATTGTGATTTTGTACTTTACAGAAAAAAAAAATTCGGATTGTTCTTGATTTTACAGGAGAAATGAAAACATTACCTTCGATCATGTGCACCTGCTGCGTCTGATTTTGACGCCAAGGTGACAACTCAAACATGCAAAATGATGATTTTCGCAGTACGCACCTCAATAACTTATCTATTATCTTTACTGCTATGCGTTCATTCAGCAGTAGTTTGGTTGGTGTTTACAGCTGTGAGATTTGCAGCTTTTCCTGATGTGTCAGCGTTCAGTTAGAGTCGGGATTCGCCTAGACACTTCACCCGGTTTCGGTGCGCGCATGTGAAGACTAAAAAAGTCGCTCGAGATACAAGGGCTATCCGAGATTGATCGTTGCCAAGGTTTTTATTCCTAATTTAATTGTACAATCCGAGAATACGTTTTAAGCCAAAATGTTAGCCAAAAATAATCAACCGGAATCCATTTTTTTTAAAAAGGCGTAGATTTGAGTCTAAATGTCAACTAATCCTGGGTCATCCTTGGTTTTCTTAATCCCGTTTTGGACTCCCTCAGGCTGTAGCAATGCGCAGTAGTTTGTTATATTATAATCAATTTTTTTGTGTGTGTGTGCTGATTAAATTATTCCGCAGTTTTTTTTACCTTAACCTTGACTTTTCTGTTTCAAACAAAACGCAGCCTCCCTAGGCAGGAATTCAAAAACTCTAATTTGACCAATGACTCATCGGAATGCGTGTTCAATTTATAGTTCTCAGTTACAGCCATTTTGTTTAATATCAGTGGTAAGCAAGTTCGACAAAAATTTTACGCGCGTAGCTTTTTTTAAACCTGTACACTTCAGTTAGCAAGGTCAAGGTCGAAACGCGAAGAAATAATAACACTTCATAAAACAGAACACTAAATGATAAGGGACACAAATAGACTGCAAAACAGTCGGTTTTTTTTCTCAAAATCAGTAAAGAAATCGGTAAAGCGTGGCTTAAGAGTCTTGAGCGCGAAGCGCGCGAGAGAAAAGCGTCTCTCCCCGGTCTCGCTCTCTGTTTTCAACCTCGTTCCAGACCTTTCGTTTGACTGCTCTCGCGTACTTGAATACGCAAAAGTACGGGCTGTCTTGCAGTCTAGGACACAAACGGACCCAAACTTTTGTGCATCATAAATATGCACTTTGATTATGGGGGCAGTTTGGGTTAAAAGCATATATTGTTTCACGTTGATTTCCACCCTTTTAGATATCTAGCCAAGATCTCATTCAACCAAAAAATGACTCAATTAAGTTGGAGTCCATGGTTCAATAATTTCTTGAGAATTTTTGGGTGATTTTTCGAATGTTTTCAATGTATACAAATTAGGGTGCGATGTTTAAAATTTTGGATTTGGGGGTGGTTAAAAATAAAAATAAGAAGTGAATAATTGGTAGAAAAATTCCAGATTGTCCACTGGTCACCACAACAAAGTGCCGCGGAGCCCATTAGCAGACTAACTGGTTTATAATGGTAATT
This sequence comes from Porites lutea, assembly GCF_958299795.1. Classification (NCBI taxonomy): domain Eukaryota; kingdom Metazoa; phylum Cnidaria; class Anthozoa; order Scleractinia; family Poritidae; genus Porites; species Porites lutea. The sequence continues at coordinate 49,818,314 of NC_133203.1, forward strand.
GAACTGAGTGGAGTGTAATTTTGCCTGAAATCACAAGTATGGTTTGGGACCAAAATTACGCGACGAAGTTTAATTACCACTTAATTACAGCCGTTGTGAAATCGAAGAATTCTGTCAGTACCAATATTTTAATGATCAATTAGCCGGTTTGTTGAAAAGCGGAAGCAAAAAGGCTTTTAAATCTTATTTTGTATTCGAAACAGAATGATACCCTATAGAGCAAAAATGGTGCGATTTAAAACAGCAATGATGCGATTTAAAGTCTGTGAAAATGATAGTTTTACTCGGCCACCCTCAATGTTTTACAAATACCGACGAAAAAATATTGACTGAATACATTCAAGCTGATGTCTCAAGCAGTGTCAAACAACCATTTACAAATTGTTTTTTCCCCATTGTTTACCGGTTCGTTACGTTGTGTATGGGTACGTTTAGTGTACATTATCCTTGACTACGACTACAAACTTTACAGTCGCCTTCACTGCTCGCCATACACGGTGTACCTAGACTTTCCTGGTGACTACCCGCTGTCCTAGAAGACTAAGGACCCATTTTCATTCAAGACCTAACCATACTAATGCCCGGTACTTTGCTCTTTCAGATGACCTTTCGCGCATGTTTAAACAGGCTGGACTTGTTGAAGAGCAGAACTACGTTGATCGTAGATTACAAGTAAATCGCGGGCGACAGCTTAAAATGTATCGTATCTGGATTCAGTGCAAGTATCGGAAACCAACATGAAAACTACTGTTATGTAAAGATATCGCTCATTATTAAAGATAACGCGTTTTTAATTATAGTTTTTATAGTCTATTGGTCCGTTTTTGGATAAAAATTGCTCCCAGCTCCCCGGTGATGCATTACCATACAACCTTGTTCCCACGCCTTTTCCCATGTAAACTGCGCGAAACTACAAAAAATAAGCCCTAGGAACAAAGTTGAGTGTGGATAGTTAATTCGATCATTTGTATGACGTAGACAGTTTACCATAGCCTTGTTTTAGATTGTATTTCCTTGTTTAAAAACTGGCGTGCTAAAGTCTTGGAACATGGAAACTTGTCAGAGACGAGATTTGCCAGTGTAAATGAAGAGACGCAGGGACAGCCTAGCCTCATACCCAGGCTCTCTCTCTCTCTCTCTTACTATGCGCAAAAGACGGAAGGACGGTGAAAGTTGGCTTCGCCTCCACCGCGATCAAAACGTGTGTTGTGTTTCACGCAGGCGTTCTTAGTGTTTCGTCACGCGTTCCTCCTGGGACAAGAATGTGGGAGGCTTTGAATTAATTTGACAACGGTTATGCCTCTGGGTTGGCTTCTTTTCTATTTGCTTCGTCTGGCGCGTCCCAAAGCGCCCGTGAAGGAGGGCGGGAAAAGAATATTCACGGGCAGATGGCAATCATTTTGGACAAAGTAAAATCGCTTAAATATCTTTCCGGAAATGGCCAAAAAAGAAAATTCTAATATTATCTCGAAACCCCCTCTACTGGTGTCTAAATATATTTTATTTTAGTTTTAAAATAATCGATTTTGAACAGGTACTTATGCCAATTTTGTCACTTGTTCGTCTTGTTAGCCTTCGCTACAGACGAAACTAAACCTGTGGTGAAGTATAGGGATAAATTACCTCTGCGACGCAGGCCAGCTGGTCACCTGTGGGATTTTAGAAAGTATGTAATGGGATTGTCTACGTAAATATATAACGTTAGTGTTTTGAAGAAGAACGAGTAGAGGAAGAAGAGTGAGGGTTTTCAGACTCATCAATGTTACCATCACCCGATGTTTGCAAAATGGCCGCTGCTTCAACTGATATAAAAGATGTAGTACTGAGTATTAATTCACGACAATAAGCTAAAAAGAGCGTAAAATATAGGGCTCAGATTAGTCAATAGAAATAAAAATATCCAAAAAAATTCTTAATACCTGAGAATTGTTGAAATACCTCGGACACTACTAACTTTCCCAAAAAATATCCGGATGTTTGTGGAAAGCCTTAGGCAAAGTTGGCGACAAGAGCATTAAAACCCCTGAGAACTTACTCTTACCAAGCCAGTTCAAAGACATTTGGCATTCCCGTTTATCATTATTTTTCTTGATGTGATCTAAATATCCCATCCCAAAAGACCAACTTTCGAGTTTCCCTAAGCCTCTTTTTGAAAACGAGGTTACGTGCGAAGTCTTTGATATGAAAATAAACCTTTGGCCGGTTTCAGACGTCGAACTTTTCGTGAGCAAAAACTAATTCGAATAAAACCGACCTAAATTATTTAGCGTGGATGAATGGGAAAGCCGTTCGAAGTCGAAATTCCCGGCCGGGCTAAGAGGGAAAAACGGGTTAGGCGTTCTAACTGATTCAGACGCCGAACTTTTCGTGTAAATAAATTCAAGTAAATCGATATTAGTTTCGACTTAGTAAAAAAGTTCGGCGTCTGACCACAGTGAATAGCCTTATACTTTTCACGATATCTCCCAAATGGAGAGCTTGCTCGCAGGCTGGCGTCTGAACCAGGGACTAAATTGTCAATGAAGGTTTTGCACTTGGCGCCAATTTTAAAATGAGTGTTTTGGAACTGGCCGCTTTCATAATTGCCCAAAATACACCCTGTTTATCCCTCCACCCCCTCCCCCTCCGCCCCCCCCCCCCCCCCAAAAAAAAATAGAAAATCGTAGGAGGTTGTTTTCATTTCTCCTGGATATGACAGTCGTCCCAAGAGAAAGCGAAAACGACCTTATGCATAATTTCGGGGAATAAACAAGGTGTATCATGGGCAATGAATGAGGAAGTGGCGAATGGCCTGTTAGTTGTCCCTGAGTCTCCAAGGATAGACTGAAGCTATCGGAACAGCGAACAGGATTGAGTGAAAAATCAATAAACCAACAACAAGAACAAGTCAAGCAGTGGACTCTAGCCCTGAAAAAATACGGCTTTGTGCCAGGAAGAACGAATAAAATTAGAGGTTTTGAAGGGCTTCGACAACAGGGACTCAGTAAGGACACTACCTTCATCACAAGAGCCGCTTCTCTGCTCTCTTTTTCCATGGCCTTCTTTCCCTTTGACGCCCAGGCCATTACTAAATTGCAATAGCTCCCCCACATTAGAGACCTTTTAAGATACCGTTTCTGTGTACAGGTATGGTTAAATACCCATACGCGTAGCCGTGAATACAGATAGATTGCCTCTTACCCTGGAAATCATGGCCACCTTTTATATAACAAAGTGGCAAACATGTTCGCTTACCCGTTCTCGTAGGCAGAAACAGGTTATCTTAATAAGGTCGCTATTATCCGCTAATGTCTGCACGGGCAACAAGGTTTATATGGCAAGCCATTGACTATGGGCAAGCCCATTTTCAGATTTATTTCATGACTGATTCCTTTTCCTTTTACTGTAACAAAGGAAATACTGAAAATATACTGATCTATGCAGCAAATTGGCTTTGTTCCCTCGATTAGCTTCGATTGACCACGTGCACGAGCTCGTAGATCCGAATTCGAGTTCGTTAAATGGAACAAATTCAGGTAGCATTCCACAGCAGATTATAATTGAGTTCTCGGGTAATTAGCACTGTTTTATCCCTACATGGAACGAAAATCTATTGACTTGTAACATCCGGACTTAGATTGGCAAAAGATAACACAATGAGCTCAGTACGTTTTTTTTTCCGGGGAGGGAGGAGGGTACTCCCTCCCTATAACATACATACATACATGTTTTATTTATTTGGAGTCTGAAACAATAAATAGTATATCAGCTATTTCCAAATAACTAAAATTACAAACAACAAAAAATTCCTAACCATATATGGCTAATAAGTTATTAATTATAATGGCCTATAAGGGAAGGCTCCGGCCGAAAGGGATACCGTTTTCAGACGTCAGGTATCTGAAAGGGTAGGGATTTTACTGGCTGAAGTATATGAAAGGGTCAGGAAATCTGTCATTTGGGTCTGTAAAAGGACCAAAAAGGGCTAACAGACACATTTTATGGATGTGAAAGAGACAAGAAAACTTTCTGGTTTAGAGGTTTATTCATATTGAAAAGACGGAGCAGTTAAAGGAGTTGAAAGGGAAGCAAAGTTCTAAACAAGGTATATGAAAGGCGTACCAATTGTTAATAGAAGGTATATTAAAGGGGTACCTTGTTCATGAAAAATGGTATATGAAAGGGTAAGGAGTTGGCCCTCGAGGCGGAGCCTCCCCGTTTAAACCTTCTTTAAGTACCCCCTGTTTTTTTTGTTTTTTTTTTTTTTTTGGCGCCAAGACGCGACATAAAATATTTTATCATCGTCAGATTTAATTCTTACTTATTTCCTGCTTTGGTAAAACTCTGCTGAGCCTATCATCGCTTTTAAAACTATATTAAAAATTAAGACTTCATGTTAATTTTTGTCCCCAAACTCGTGACACGATGATCTTCTTTCAGCACATTTCCCATTTTAAAAATTGATATACTTTGTTTTTCTTTACGCATCACTGCTATGAATTGCTACTGATGCAAGCGCACGACTTGAATCACATGAGAATCGAGTAAATTTAAAATACCATACGTCTTCCCGTGGCTCTGCGGTTTGACAAGACCGGTGAACAAATGGGCGAAAAGAAGTACGTTCTGTTCACAGGATACGATTATAGCACCTCTCCGTAATCAGAGGCTAATTTTCGCACGACAGCTCACACAGCGAAAATATAGCCTCTGCTCGCAGGGTATAATAAGAGTTCTCTTGGGTATGAGTCCTGTCAGCATTCAGATGTTCTCTTGTTTAGCGAGTAGGCAATAAAAAGAAACAGCCACCAAATGAGAAGTGTACACAATTGTACAATAGATTATTCACAGTCTCTTATTTTTCCTAAGATGGCCGACGATCAGAAGGAAAAATAGGGGACTGTGAAGTGAATAGTTTGCTGTATAAAGTATTTTACCATATCAAAAAATTCGCTTTATCGCAAATAAACATATAATCAGTAATATCACACCTTGACCACAGTATAATTCTGTTAAACTGTCATTTTTAACAAGTACTTCGCTCTTTATTATTGAGATAAGAGACCTTTAGATTCTGAGGCGAGATTTTACCGAAGTTCAGGCACGGCAATCGTACTCACATATGCAGGCCTTCATCTCTTAAAAGATCCAGAGGTCCTATTCAAGAACCCCATAAAACATGTTCAGACAACGAAAATAATTAATGCTCTCTTTTTGATTCAGTTATAGAACACGAAAATTTTTCAAAACTTATAACATTGGAGAGGTACTGGCAAAACCGTTATGTCTAAATAGAGACAAACTTCCACTTTCTTTCTCTGAAAGCTGACTAAATCCCAAACGGGTTGCTGTATTTTGTTGTACTGGCTGAAATTCTTTTCTTTATACATAAGAAACATTGGCTTGTCCACTACTCTTTGTTTTCTTCTCTGTCAAATCTTGTGTGTTTTGGACGTTTTGCTTTCATCTCAGAGGCCTGTAGGTGATGAGGAAGAAGTTTTCGATTGGTTAAAACAGAATCATGAAAACTACCCGGGCTATTCAGCTCCCCGAAATCTAGTTTTGTGGACTGTTTACAGAGTAATGTCAATTGAAATATATGAAATGAATCAATTCATGCGTCACACTGTAAGTGTATGAAAGATTAGTACCTGGAAATGCCAAAGAGCCACTGGGATCAGGCAACCTTACACAGTGACAACTTCCATGACAAAAAACTTCAACCCAACCATGAGCCCCCACATTGGCATGCACCAGTCACACTCACTTACACGATTTGAAAAAAGTCCCGTCTGGGACAATACATTTTCTGATCAATGTAGCTTTCTGGGAAACTACCCACCGACCCCTCCCCTAAGCCAACATTATTATTAATTTTTACTTCTCACTTAGGGCAAAATGTTGGGTTAGGGGAAGGGTAGGTGGACAGTTTCCCAGAAAGCTAAATAATTGATCCACATTTTCTTGCTGGGCAAGTAACTTTTAAAGCTTACTTGTCCAATGGGTAAGGGTGCGGCAAGTCATCCTGTATTAAACAAAATCATTACTTAAGGCAAGTAAGAAGTGGCGCGGAACAAGCAAATGTGAGAGCTGCTTGTCCAAAGGAGAAGCTGGAATTCAAGATTTTTCAACCCCTGATTTAACATAGGAAAGGGATTGGGAAGGGACAGATAGAAATGAAATGATAATTGGATGAACACTCCACAGAAAATCTGCCATGCTTCAGCACCCTGGAATATGTTTTGTATGGCTACATGAGGATCAAGTGCTCCAAACATGCACCAATATTCAGCTACTAATGATCACTGTTAACAAACCAGCTTCTCATCGCACAGGGTCCAGAGGAGTTTTGTGAGAATAAATGAATTACTTGTTTAAAGTCTCACCTTGAAAAATGTCTATACCTGTCGCTTAGCACAATTAATTAGCCCAATGGGATCTTTATGAATCTTATGTAAACGATTTCTTCGCTTCTTATCTGACCCAGACCGACTTTGTTGTTCACCATTTTGAAAATCAATAACCACAAGCCATATCCTCGCCGTCGCATGGCACGTCACCCAAAGGGCGACCAAGGCACGAAGTGCCAAGTAAGCTGATCTTGCGAACCCTCAGTCTATTGGTTTGCGGTCTATAGAATGTGTAATGAAACTGTAATGCGATCAAAATAACCCATTTTTTCCGAGGTTTTCGATGGTTTTGATGTTCTAACGACAAACATATCTCCTCTGGACCCTGTGCTCATTGCTGATAACTTTGTTAAATTGAATGGTAATTAGCACAACAATGACTTACATATCCTGGAAATTCATAATCAATTCCTAGCTCTTTCATCTTTTTCCTTTTCTTATTTTCTTTCTTGAGAATATTCTTTACTTGCTTCCCATGTTCTTTGTCAGTCTTTTCCTGAAAGGTGTGCATAAAAATAATTATAAAATCTTTGTGAATACCTTGATGTAAGCCCCTTTCCAAAGTTAATTACTCTTGATCCCCATGATAGAAACTGGGCACTGACACCAAGTGACATAAAAGGTTTTAAAAAGGTTTAAAGGCTTTGGTTTATAGAGGAAAGTGCACTTAGCTTATCCACCTAGTTCACAGGCAATCCACCCATATACTTAGAAACAAATAACTCAAATATAACATAACAGGATTAAAAAACCCCAACTGGCAGGAGGCAACCAGTTGGCTATTTACAAGCATGGCCGAGGATTTGAACTCAGGACGACCAAGAACAAATCCAGCAAGTCGCCAGACAGGGACTCAACCTGGGACTGCAAGATTGCAAGTCCGACGAGCTGACCACTTGGCCACACTGCCTCCTTATAAAGCATTTCTCATTTTCTCACCCCTACATACGACCTTGTCTTGAGAATAAATGAGAATAATAATGTTGAAAACAAGCTGGGACCAGTTCTACAATGTAGGCATCTGTTTATGGCAGGTTTCCATTTAGGGAAAGCTGAGAGTATATAACTTATATATGAATTTAAATTCATGTAATTATAAGTAAAATTCAGCTTGGTAGTCAAGTTCAGCTTGGGGAGTTGTTAGAAAATAGTTTATACCCAGTGTCCACCCAGGGTCTATAGTGGTTTATACAGGAAGGCTTGGACTGAAAGAGGTATCTTTTCAAGCTCAAAGTGTGCATTTACAATCTATCAATAATAAAGACTGAGAAAACGGCCAACATTTTGCAATGCCACCATTGATTTCCCCTGGATATGACGTCTGAGTAACAAGCGCAAAAATACAGTTTCTCTACAATACTGACAATACATTACTACCCAGATCTGGGTAGTTCTTTTGATTGGCTGAAGCAAATTTCCCATGCAGTGTGACCGATCAGAAGCACTGCCCAGATCTGGGTAGAGACATGTCATCGGTATGAATTTCTGTGCTCGTTCATCAGGGGTCATTTTGTGGGGAAACCAGTGGGGCATTGCAAAATGTTGGCTGTTTTCAGGGGCTATCAATGATCACCTTGTTCTGTTTCTTTTTTTCAGCGTTCTTCCAATTTATGTAACGGAACTTTCTGTCTGATCCTTTCCAAAGTCTTGGATGAACTTTTTCATTGGGAATAACTTTGCCTGAGAAAGAAAAAAACAACATTTCTTGAAAACGTTTAAGCCACAGTCCAAAGTCAGTAATTTTCAGCAAAATTAGTGTGTGGAAGTATCAACAGAATATTGTAAAAGGAAAACTTATAAGAAACTATTTCAAAGCAATTCAGGAAAAATTGAGACACATGGATAACTGTAGAAATACTGTCTAGAGCCATAATTTTTTGCATTAACCTACAATGTCTACAAAGTTTTCAAAAACAAAATGAACATTTAAGGTGTAAGTGACCTCTAATTAACTGCTTAATTCTCCCTACTATTTTCTTATGTAAAGGGTCCAAAAATTGTGACCAGCTGGTTGCCAAGCCACCTAGAAATATTTAATTTCAAAGCTTATCACCAGCAAGTAACTGAAGAAGTTTTAAATAGCCATTCAGCCATTAGTCTTGGATTTTACAATATTAAGACAGAATCCACCAGGAAATTAAGTAATATTAATTTTCAGTGGACAAAAACCTTGTACCAGAATAATTTAAAGAATATTGCATTATTTTTTACATTTTTCAAGGGCTAAAGATCTTATGAGTCATCTGTAATAACACCAAAGAAAATTTCTCATGGGAGTCCAAGAAAATGAACATCAAATTTCACAATAATTGTGAAAACACAGGCAAAATTTTGAAAATTTCATGTGTAAGATGTAATTTTGTGAAATTTGACATTCATTTTCTAGGGCACTCATCAGAAATTTTCTTTGGTGTTATTACAGATGACTAATTACATCTTTAGCCCTTGAAATTTTTAAAAAAGAATACAATATACTTTAAATTATTCTGGTACAAGGTTTTTGTCCACTAAAAATTAAAATTTCTCAATTTTCTAGTGGATTCCGTCTTAAAATCTCTTAATCTTTATTACATGATTATAAATAATTCTGTAAATACTTCTTCTTTGAGATGTCCTGAAGTGATACAATGCTCAACTTGGAAAAATGCAGGTGTTTAGTCACAGATTTTTACTGTATATGACAGTGCATCAACCTTATCACTAAATAACTAGGAAATCTGAGACAAGATGTCCGCAAACATTTCACACCCTCTTGCCCACATCAGCAAGCTATTACAGAAATGAATGCTTTGCAAATTTCTTTTGCACACTTTTTGAGCCACAAGGAAATATGATTGTAGCATATGGCTTCAGTAAATGTGCTTTTACTCTTGACAGTAGTTGTGCTTTCAGACTAAACAGTTAACTCATGAGCATCTGGGCTCCCTTCAATTTTTCTCTGAGCACAGCCTTGAACAGTGATACAGGTAGTAACATTGTTATTCTATATGTTAACTAAAATCTTTTCCTTTTTTATACTCACATTTTAATAATTTTCCAAACATCATGTAGTTATGCATAGTTTCAGCTACAATTTTGGCCACTTCATCACAAGCGAATTCAACAAAGGCATAACCTTTTGATCTTGCAGTCTGAAGGTTAGAACAAAGTAAAAACTCAAAACAATTCAACCAGAAAAGCTAACAAAAAGAATCAACTGCAGTACTTTCTAAATCAAGAAATGACTAATACATATATCAATGACTAGTACATTCCAGTGTGAGTATTGTCAATATTTTACATTCAAAAGATGCGACAAATTCAAACTAAATGTACTAGTCATGGAGGTATGTATAGTGTGCATTATTTTGGAAAAATTAGCATAACGTCAAAACAGTGACTGTTGTAATGCAGATTTTTGACCGGTAAGTAGGATAGATTTGTCTTGAAATTTCAAGGTGATACAGTGAATCGATCTTAATGAAAGTTTTAGAAATTATTATATACATTATGAAGATTATGTACACAAAATCCTGTTTGGACATATGTTGGCGTTTTTGATTGGCTAGTTTCTTACTCAGTTTGTGATTACCCTAGTCTGATTTGAAGCAAAGTGTTCACAGGCCAAACATGACTCATGGCTCCTGACAAGAGAGAACGAGCTTGTGATAGTGTGAAACATGACCTTAGAGCTTGAACAACAGAGGTCTTTGTTGCTTATGCAGTGCATGAAGTGTTCTAAACTTTGAATGAGCAAATCATTTTTGCTGCTTTGAGTCCAGGAAGCTGGTTAGTGTCTTTGGTTTTCTCCGAAATGCCTGGACCTGAATAGCTATGTGTCTGACACGAGTTTAGTTTTTTTTTGTCTGTGAATATCATGATTTCTTGATTTGTTTTGACACTAGAACTGTTGACTAGATTGCAGAATACAGGGCAGTGCATCTACAGTGAATGGAAGACGCTGGAAAACCAGTCAGCAAATTTACGTTGATATGTTTCCTTGAAGGAATTCTCTCAAAGCATTTTCTTTTGTTCAGAAGAAGGGTTTCAAGTTCAAACTGCTCTTACATTGTTTACCGTAAACACTCCTTGCCAGCTCCCTTCACACTGTGAACTTTGACATCTCACTGCGCCCAACCATCACACACACATAACAATTGGGCCAATTGTGAGGTGCATAAGAAACCTGCCTATCACAAACACTCACATATATCCTTGTGACTATGCCGGATATCAGAACGACATTTGGTACACTCATTTGCCGACAGTCTACACAAATGGTTTAGGCAATGTGTGGGTCGGCTGCAATGCTGGCTACGTTTACCTAGTTCAGCCCCTTTCTGACTTTCCACAAACTAAAACGTTGAATCAATTCAAAAAGGTTGATTTTTACTTCTGAATGTTTACTGAGTGGTCGCATTATAATAAACATTTGTGAAAACTTGCTGTACTTGGTTAATTCATCTTTATTGATTTTCGGAGAAATCTCTTTCCATTCAGTTTGAGCTCCAGGTGCTCTGATTAATCAGCACAGTATGGGAACAGATGTCATTCAATCAAACTTACACAAGACGTACTAAATTCTAAAAAAAACAAAGTTTCTTTGAAGAAACTGTTCCAGCAATATTTCTTATCATTGTTAGTATTTACCTTCTTACATCTTGAGAGTCTGACTTTATTTACAGTGCCAAACTGTGAGAAAAAGTCACGAATTTGATTCTCATAAAACCCATGTGGAATGTGACCGAGGTAAATTACACCGGGGGTTAAGTCTTCAGCCTGGAAAAACAACACAAATACCATATGAAATTTGCCAGATGTATTAAACAAAGGTATAAGGACGATAAGTACTAAACCGGGTTTCTTACCACCTTTCAAGACAAAAAATGTACTTACCTGTGCTTTTAGCTTTTTAACTTTATCTTCAAATTCTTTCTGCTTGTTGGAATCAAGAGCTAAAGTTAAAGTTGATTGACTGGCTTCTTCTTCACTGCTGTCGTCCGCCATCTTGAATTTGAAGCACGTGTTCTTGTGCGAGCCCGCGATACAGGATCGAACTAAAAAATTGCTATGGTAACGACGGTAAAGAAGATTCGGAAAACAAAATGGCGAAGTATGTTATTGCAGGAAAGGCAAATTGCCCTTTCTATGCCAAAGCAGAACTTCTCGCTGACCAACTGGCGCTAAATCTTCCAGATTTCAAAATCCATAAGATTGTTAAGCAGCCTGAAGATTGGGAAATCTGGCTAAAAATGACTTGTGAAGAGAAAGGTTGGCAGCATGTTAGTTCTCCTCTCATTTGGCGCGAATTGGTTGATCGTGGTGGCAAGGGAATTCTTCTCGGTGGATGCGACGACTTTCTTGAAATGGCGAAAGGGTATTACGGTATAACGTCCGCAAAAATGAGCGATGAGCTCGTGAACATAGCGAAAGAAAATCTACAAACCAAGATTGAGATTGACGCCGAGGAGGAGCAAAGAAAGGCTGAAATAACCCCTCTTCGAGTTTGTGTTTCGGGCGCCTCTAGTGCTCTTGCTTATGGTGTGTTAACTTATTTAGCGCAAGGAGAAGTATTTGGAATGGATCAAGACGTCAGCATATATCTGCTCGACACGGCTGAGTCTCAGGATGTTTTAAAAGGCACTGCTATGGAGATACAAGATTGTTCATGGCCTCTCTTGAGAGAAGTTATTTACACCCCCGACCCGGCTGTTGCTTTTAAAGATGCAAGCGTCGCTGTTTTACTTGATGGCCTACCTCTTAGAGACGGCGAAGATAAAAAGGAGCAGCTTATTTCCAGTGCCAGAATTTTTAAAGCTCACGGTCTAGCACTTGACCAGTATGCGAAAAAAGATGTGAAAATTCTCATTGGAGGGGGTTCCGCATGTGTGAATGCATTTGTCGCTAGTAAATTTGCCCCGTCAATTCCCAAACAGAACATTTGTGCCTTAGCTCGCTTACAGGAAAACCATGCCAAGGGGCTACTGGCCAAAAAACTAAGTGTGAACACTGCAGGGATAAAGGATGTTATCATCTGGGGCAATCTAGGTGTGACCACTGTTGCGGACCCCAGAAATTCAAGAGTTCATGGGTACGATGGAGCCATTTGGGGGCCGCATGTCCCTGGGTTCACACGGTCAGTACCCGAGATGGTACATGATGATAAATGGCTGACTGGAGAATTCCTGGAAACATTAAAAAAGCCCATGGATAATGTGAAAAACCCAGGTGCTATTCCTGCATTGTCGGGTAGCTCATCAGTGTTATCACAACTTCATGATTTGTGGCAAGGATCATCTTCAGAGATTTACTCACTCGGCGTTTTCTCAGATGGATGGTATGATCTTCCACAAGACATTGTCTTTTCTGTACCAGTTAAGTTTCGCCAAGGTTCCTGGAACATAATAGACGATATCCCCCTCGATGAAGCAATCAAAACCCAACTGCAGACGATTGCAGAAGAGCTGAAGAAGGATTGTGAAGATCTTCTTAGTGAAATTAGCACAGAGTAATAAGAGGAACTGTAGTGCAGTTGTATAAACACTGTAGGTACAAGTTGTCACCACATGAACAACAGATTCTGCTCTAATGATATTCCTGTTAATATTCATTTAGTAAAGGGGGTGTTTTCAGGCGATAAGATATTTTAATACTCAGTATTATTGAAAGAGTCAGCCGTTCCTTATTTTCTCGAACATTCAGATGATTAGTTATCAAGATCAGTATGTGTAGTTATCAATCAGTGATATGTAGAATATATGTAGCGTAAATGCTGTATCTGTCAACCAAGTGAATAAATCCCAATTAAGCACTGCAAGATAGTGATAAGAGCCCTGCCTTAACCTTTCTCGATTTTCCTTAGCCAAAAAATTGTGTGGTAGAGATGAAGTGCCAAACATGTGCATATGAGCAAAGGTGCAGCCACTTATCCATTTATTTATTTTTTCTTATGCCTTTTACTAGCTGGTGTATCGTAGTGCTATATCTCTCTTTCTTCTGCGTTATAAATAGATCAGTGGGATCATTTTGCAGACACACCGCGAAAAGCCTGGTTCGGTACTTTCAACTATGCGGTCTTTTGACTCAAACAAGCATATTCTCAACCAACTACCGATTGTAGATTAATGGAAGGAAAGCTTTCCATGGTCCTTTTTAGTTCGATATCCTTCAATGACAACGCAATCGTAAAAAATTTCTATCCTGAGAAATTTCACTCTTTCAAGCTTTTCAAAGATTTGCCGCCAACTTGACGGGAATTTGCATATGATCACCTTTGATTATAGAACCGCGCTCGACCTGTAGTCAAGCATATCATTCTGATTACAGCGTAACTGAAAGAATAAACTAACAATACTGATCATTTTCACTCCTTCTAAAGCGTGAAAGTTGATCGAAATCCTCCGATCGTAGAAGCTGAGGACTCGTAGCCTTTATTATAGGCCTGATGGGGTGCAGGGAGGCTATCTATGTCGACGAAAGTACTACTGATTTTCCTATTTTTCTCCTATTTTTTTTTATCTTCCAATTTTCCCAATCCTGAGTTTCCTATTTTCCTATTTTTTGAGCAACCGTGCAGCTGCACACCCTGCATCTGGAAACAATAGGGCGGCCAGGGTTACCCGTTTTATGTATTTTGGGTAAAATGTAGCAACGTCCGGGTTGAAGAAGAAAAGCTGTGCTTTTCGAAATATTGATAACCAAAATTACATATATTCCCAACTGTAAAATCAGCCTTGCTTCTTTCCGTTGTTCAGATATTTTATAGCTGATTAGATCCTCTGTTATCCAGTTCTTCTATTGTGTAACGCGGCTCCTTGCTTCCAAAAACTGAGCAGAAAAAGGTACCCCTCTCGGAAGGAGCGTCGACATAAAGGCCATTATAGTAAGTTCCCCTGGGCGCATCTAGGGAGGGGCCCACTTTCTCCGGGCCCTCATCTTATCCTTAGGCCAAACCGAAACTTACAGGGTCGGGAAAATTATTTTAGAGGCACATTGGGGTGAGGATGAGCAAAAACCACCCGAGCTGCCCAAAACCTCTGTTTTAAAGGGATGCTAAGTGCGAAGTAAATGATATGAAGCTGATTGGTCATGATATGATATTCTTTTCAAATAAAAGTCATTTTAACAGGAACGGTTTTGTACTTAGCCTCGTTTTGAAAGGGAGAGATTTTTTGGAAGCTGGAAATAGCCTATTTCGCATCGAGTTGGAACACAGACAAGTGAAGTCGGAACTTCGGACTAACTAGAAAGTTCACATTGGCCCTCGACCAACGTTTCTTGAATGTTTTAGCTGCTCTCTTAGATACCAATCTTATTACCATGATAATAAACTTAACGTGCGTGTGATAAGCCTGTTTTCTTTAACCAAAACAAAAGCGGCACAGTACAATAAAGGACTCACTTCTCCGGCAGTCTTTATAAGCTTAGTGTCCGTATCAGTTAGTCGACGATATGGCATTTTGCAATAAGAACAAGATGTTTTTCGCTTTGCTGCTCTTATGGAGCGCTTATGTTGTGATTGGTGTCTTTGCGTTCTCTGCTGTGGAGGGAAGTGCAAGGAAGGAAAAGGAGAATGAAGAGCGAAGCTGGAGTTATGAAAACTCCTTCTGGTTTACTTTCGTGTTACTCACGACCATTGGTAAGAAAAGATGTAAAACACTTCGAGTCCGTGAGGGGTAAAAGCAGACTACAAGATTATTGTAAACTTCGACTTGTTAAGATGACATTGCGGCTTTATAATTACGGACACTCAGTTTTAAAGGACTATTTTTTCCCGCCGTCGTACTGCAGTGATGTCGTCTCAAAATCGACTTGTTTTAATTTATTGTGTTTTTTTATTGTTTTTTTTTTCTGAAGAACTGAACGACCGTTTATGGTATGGGCGCTTATTAAAACAGAAATTCTTAATTGGAGTCACGTAGATTTTCTTCAGTACACATACTCTGCAGAGTCTTGTTTTGAAGAAAATGTCATCGAAATACGAATTTTTTTTGACGAATTTATGGAAATGTTTCAAATTTCAGCCTTCGAAGAAACGGTAAATAAAGAAAACTTGTCGTTAATTTTTTACGGCTCAAAACTTTTGTCAAAATCGTGACTGTCACCGTTCGTATGTTCGTAGAGGTCTTAGGATCGATACCGCAAAAAAGTAAGATCAAAATTAACCCATTTTGCCTGAAATGTTGTTTATTGCCTTTCTTCTAGCTGAAAACAGCGAATTTTAAAGATTTGAAGGGTTTGGAGTTGGATAAAGGATAGCCTCCCAGAACTTGTGCTCTAGAGGCTTGGGTGTTGGATGTCTTCCTGAGGAAGATATTACCCATGATGCACCTAGTGCCCCCCAAAATTTTGCATGTCTTCAATTTATTCTGAGACGAACTTCGTGTCGTTTACTGGGGAACGGCGAGGCGAGAAATACTCGCGACCAGCAGCCAGCTGAACTACTAGACTTATTAACCGTGAACTTGCTCTTTTCTTTTGTTGGCTTACACTAACAGTCAAATCTCTTTTTGACTTCTTCTCTTCCATTTCACTTATCTGTAAGGTTTAGCTTTCGCAACATCGCTATTCAGCTCGTTTTGCAGCACTGAATGCTGCAAAACAAGTTGCGCGTTTTTTGTTGCCCGTTTTACTTTAGCTTAAGGGGTGAACACACCCAGACTGAGATTCAGTTGAGAGCTCTTTATTCAGTTGCTTTTTTTCTGTGGTTGGAATAAGAAAAGATAAAGGAAATGTAAAACTGTACTCTAACAAGTCAATCAAACTAAACAATTAGGACTAATCTGAGGGGCATTTTTTAACATTAACGATGTGGTTTTCTTATGCATGATACTCTGAAGTCAATTAATAACAATTTATTAGTAGTTGAACTTAGTCTCTACTTAATAAAATTTCTGAATACCTGAAATCCTATACCACAAATGACTTTATACGAACACAAGAACAGGAAAAAGGTTTGAATGCAAGGGTCCACGCAACACGTAAATATAACTGACTGGTTCCTGTTGCCGGATCTCTAATTAAAGAGATGCTGTCGCCAGACGTCACTTGAAGAGTAAAATGAAACAAAACTGAATGCAAGGCTGGCACTACGGCAAAGGGTTGATTTATTATAGGCCAATATTTTGGCTAACAAAATTAGCCTTCCTCAGGGCCAGAGCTATACCGAGAGAAAGAACATTTACAGGTTCAAATGGGTTCAAATCTTATCCCGTCTACCTTTAGACAAGAGCCATAATATGGCAATCTCTTGCTTTAGAAAATGTAATGATTACAGTATTACAGCACGCAGTTGTCAAGGAAAGTTTTCGCTTTAGCGAGGTCAAAATTGTGTCCATAGGCTTTTCAAGACATCAGGGGTGGGGAGCACGATTTTGAAGCTTTTAAAGCGGGGAGCTGGGGACGAGCGAGAAGCTTCCGATCTTGTTCCCAGGGATTTTCCTTTAGAAATAAGAAAAACGCTGGGGACGAAGTTGGAGAAGCCAAAGTGGGATGATGGGAACGTGTGCAGAGCGCGTGGGGGAGAGATGGGAAGTGGTGGAGGTCGTGGAGTGGTTCTTTTTCTCCCTTTCCCAACACTCCCTTTGCTCTCACTTTCAATGATTAAACAAGGAAAAAGTGTCTGTTGCCCGCATTAAAATGCACTGAAAATGAAAGGCTTTCCCCAGGGAAATAACGGAATAGCTAGCTGTGAAAGTGGTGTCCGTAAATCAGACGACTGATGAATATTGTAATAATTTTATGCATTTTTCTTATATGTTTATCTTTTAGGATATGGAGATTTGTATCCTGTGACACTCCTTGGTAAAGTCCTATGTGTTGTGTACGCATTTTTTGGCATTCCAATAACAATCCTTCTCCTCAGGCTTATAGGTCAATACATCTTTCGAGGGCAGAGATGGCTCGTCACAGCCATTGAGACACGGTGCATGAGGAAATACGATCCTCCTAACCGCTTAAACGGGAAATGCTTCGTCCTTGGATTTATTTATTTGCTTTTACTGCTACTTGCCGGAGCTGGTGTACAGATGTGGGCCGAAGCCGACTGGAGTTATGAAGGAAGCATCTATTTCTACGCTATCTCTTTCACTACCGTTGGCTTTGGAGACATGCTACCAAGTAACAAGTACATAGTGGTTGCTTTCATCTTTCTGCAGCTGACCGCCGTCTCAAGTATGTTGCATGCAGCCGCATCGACGACACTGGTCGGGCGTGTTACCGCTAAGGTTGATAATGATGACGAAAGAGATATCCACGCAAACGGAAAAGATGTCCAGGCAAACGTTTAAAGCAGCAGATTCAAAATAAGTAGCCCCGCCAAATCTTCTCAAACAGTTACCGCAAATCCTCTGTTAATATAAGCCCCGTCTCTAGAATAAGTCCTTCCTTTTCCGGGGAAAAAAGTTGATAAGCCCCTCCTCTTTTTTTAGCCTCCCTCCTCTCCTTCTTATTCACTAATAAAATAATGATAGATTGTATTGATTAATCACGACTGTAAAACTTCCTGTAGACTGATCCAGGATGGTTTATTCACCAACTGGAAGTTCGGATTTGTTTTTGATCCTCGGCTGCATGAGCTCCAATTTCTTGTACTTGAGCTTTTCCACTTTGCATTCTAGGTTTTTATGGTGAACTGACACCATAATCCGTGCTAAATTAAAAAAGCTTTTCCCCCCCGCAAATAAGCCTCCCGTCTCTATTAATCCCCCCTTAAATGTGTTTGAAATAAATAAGCCCCCCGGGAGGCTTAATAGAGGAAGTTACAGTAAGCTAAGTATGTATAGAAAAGTACTATAAAACTGTTGTAGCTAAAAATCATAGCCGTTTCTTTTAGTTTCTTTTTTGAAATTGTAAGTTATCTTCCCCGTTGTTTTTCTGCCATAATTAGGATCTTTTATCTCATCCCTGCTCGATTAGCGTAGTAGCTATTTCCGGCATCAGGTGCATTGTGCCATGGTACTAAATGTGTATAATTACGCAAAACAATAAAATCGACAGTTTAAAAGTAGTCGTTGTTGTTATCTTAGTTCCTCGGGTCCTGCCTCTCTACAGCTCCCTTCCCGGTTCTCTGTTCGCTCTCTCGAGTGCTGACTGGCTGAAAAGATACCGCTTGCAGTCTAAAAAGAAAAAACACTGTGTGAGCTCCAGTCCCCTACTTCAATTTCCAAAACATGTCAAAAACCCAAAAATTACACGTATCAGGCCAAGGACTTGTTAAATAAAGTTCGAAAAAGTACCGTTTTAGAGACCCTCGCGAGCAATTGACGTTTCGGACAATCCTGGCCAAAAGTGTTTGAGACACTTCTCTTATATCTGCCCCTCCCCTTTTTGGTAGGAAGTTGGAGAGTGACCTTCAATTTACAGTTTGAAATACGGCTGTGCCTAGGTTTCCCCCTCTCCCCCGGAAAAAAAGTTGAATTTCGTACACTTTAAAAGATTTTTCTGTAGTTTTTGGCCTGTACCATCACACACTGTCCGGGGGGGGGGGGGGGGGGAAGGGGGTTATTGGAAAATGCACAGATCATGTGTAATGACTAAGTGTCCCAAACGTTTTGACCAGGATGTAGTATTGTTTTCTCCATAAACCATCATTAGCCAAACCCTTTTTTTTAACCACAATTATTTCACTCCACTGACTTTACTTTTGTTTGTTAGGGCATTTTTTGTGCCACCAAACCACCTCGCCACCCAAGAGATACATACCGTAATACTTATCGAAAGGGACAACTCTCTGAAAGAGAATTCCCTCACTTTAAATTTACAATGAAATGTAAGGAGCTAGGGTCAAGTGACAATACTACCCTACTTTGATAAGAAAGACTATTATCAGGAGCCCATAACCGGTTATGGGCTCCTGCTGTTATCTTTAAAACAAATTGCACCTCTCGAGTGATATAAATAAGCCGTATTAAGGTAATACTGAAGTTGCAATTATTCACAAAAATTGAAACTAAACATGAGACGTTCGACGCAATGTGTCAATTACTATCGAAAAACTTGTATTTGAGCTTGAGGAAGAAGTAACAAAATAAGCGGCAGTGAAAAAACACACAGACAGTAACACATACGACATTTCCTCCATAAAACATGTAACTGTAAGTGTCACGTTGTAGTCTTGTAAAACAATGGCAAAGAAATGTACAAAAGAGTGTGCTCCACGCCAAAAAGTTGTTTTGTTTTTACTAATTAGACCTATTGATTTTTTGCCGTTCTCCTTGCTGTCGCCTTTTAGCATTACACGATTTTATACTTTGTTTGAGTGAACTATAAGTATATTAACGAGAGCTTGGCCTTTGGCCCTAACGAGTGATTTTTTTGCCTGGTTGTCCTGTGCGTTTTGCGCGCCCATCGGTTTTTTGTGTCAGCGGTTTTTTCGCACACTCTCTCTCTCTTTTTGTCGCCATCTTTGCTGGTGAGTGTTCTGATGTTCTTCAAAAATCCACTTCCATCGGCTCGAGAATAAAGCTTCTTTACAAACCTACGGGCTTTAAGAGAGAAGCAAGTTTTCAAGTATTCATAAGTGCTAAAATAAAAAGAAAAACTGTCTGCATTGGACGATTTATACCAAAGTCGAACATTTTGTCCCTGCGGCCCATCTCATATTGGTGTATTTTCTTGTAACTGATCTGATTACTTTCAAAACGAATTTATTACAGATTCCTCCATAGACATGGGGAAATTCATCAAGTCTGGCAAGGTTGTGTTGGTTTTAAGCGGGCGTTATGCAGGCAAAAAAGCAGTGATAGTGAAGAATTACGACGATGGTACCGCAGACAAGCCATTCGGTCATGCTCTTGTCGCTGGAATTTCTCGCTATCCACTTAAAGTGACGAAGAAAATGGGCAAGAAGAAGACGGCCAAAAGATCCAGAATAAAGCCCTTCGTTAAAGTGTACAACTACAATCATCTCATGCCCACCAGGTATTTTTCGTACTTCATTTTTAAAGCAAGTTGTTACGGTCGATGTTTCACAAGACGAGAAATAATTCTACACTTTCTCCTTCTCCTAACAGTAACAAGTATTGATTTCCTTTGTGTTGTATTCAAGCCTAATTTGCAGCTGATGTTAAACAGAAAGTGTTGTGCAGCAACATTATTGCATAAAAGTTCAGACAAAACCCATGGCTTCATGGGTGTTTTCTGTACTTTTGAGTTTGTAGATACATGTGCTCTGCAAGCAGAGACCACTTAGCATTACTTAGTAGGATGTGGAAAGTAGCCTCTACTCGTAACTCGCTAGTCCACAAATGTGGTCAAATAAATTAAAAACAACTGGTTTCTATCTAGTCCTAGACCTAGACTGGTCTGGGAGTTGTATCAGCTCAATGTCTTGTTGCACCTGTACTATTGCCCAGTGCACAGACTTAAGGGACGTAAAGATACAAACATTTTTAGTGACCTATCACAAATAAAATGTGGCTGTATCCCATTGTTTTTCATCCTTAAAAGACAGCGTTATTTTATTGATATGCTGTGGCGCTATACGTTTCAAGCAGCTGAAAAGCTTTTCCATTTTCTGAGACACTCATTCATGTCAGAAGAAATTGATCTATCACACTGAGAAGATGCATAAAGGAAAACTTAGTATTATTTGTCATAGTGAAACTTGTGTATGTGTTATAGAAAACAGGACCATTGTTGGCAGAGGCTACTTTTTGCAAGACAGTATAAAATACAAAAACATGGACTCTTCTTATAGAGTGCATAGCAGACTACATTCTTAGTGTTTTTAAATCAGGCAGAAAAAGCAATCATACATGCAGTAGTTTCGTAAAGAACCAATCACCATCAAAAAGCATTGGCTTCCTTGCCCAGAGAAGTAGGCTACTTTATTTCCTAACCTAAAGTAATTAAAGAAAGATTCTTTCAAATCTTACAGTTGGTTGCTCTATTCTAACCAACTGCCTGCTTCACTTTTAAAATATGTCAGGCTTTGACAGTTTTAAAAGCTGACATCATCAGTACTAGCCCTTCATCAGAGTCAAGGGCCTGTACTAAAAATGTCAGCAT
This sequence comes from Porites lutea, assembly GCF_958299795.1. Lineage (NCBI taxonomy): Eukaryota > Metazoa > Cnidaria > Anthozoa > Scleractinia > Poritidae > Porites > Porites lutea. Next base: position 49,839,691 of record NC_133203.1, read on the forward strand.
TTTTGCCTCTTAAATACAATAGAACTGAAGTATATCAAAGTACTTTGGACCTGGTGAAATATGTTTGTTATATTAAATGGGGTTTTGCTATATCAGATCTAACCTGAGAAAATGGCCAACATTCTGCAACACCATCACTGGCTTCCCTTCAAAATAATGTCTGAGGAACTACTGCAGAAATTTCATACTGATGGTGTCTCACTACCTAGATCTTGGTAGTGCTATTCTCAATGATCATTCTGCAAAGCAAACTTGCTTCAACCAATCAAAAGCACTACCCATATCTTGGAAGTAACACATCATCAGTATGAAATTCCTGCAGTCGTTCCTCAGACATCAGGCTGATTTAGCAACAGGATGGGAACGTCATTTGACGACAGGAAAGCGTGCAGAAAGAACTAGCCTTCGTAGCAAGCGTTTCCATGCGGTTTAGGAGCAAAGACTAGGAACGAGAGTCAAAGACCATGCGAAAAATGGTGTGAGTGAAAGAGCAGGGAGGGGGTGGGGAAGAAAGGAAGGAAACGCTTGCAGACAAACCCTGGGATTTTGAAGACCGCCCACTTGGCCTGTCATGCTTGAGTTCGCGCACCGACATTTGATGCTGTCATCAGCTGTCATAATTGACGAATAAAATGTTTGGCTTTCAGTGGAGCGGAAATGAACTTCAGAGGACGCGTATGTGAACCCAAAATATGTATATTTTTTATTTTGTAATTCGTGGATGGCATTTATGTTGAATATCAATGAATCCGAATGATCAATACGGGCTTTGGACATTTGTCTTTTTTAATTCGTCTAACAGAACAGTCTAACAATCACCATCTGAGAGAATTCAACATCCCTCACAAAAAACACTAACGAGCTGGGCCCGGCCTGCCACATTGCAGGAAACCATCGCATTCGCGGAGAAAAGAAAATCGCTTTTAGTTATTCAGATCCAGGAGGCACTTAGAATAAATTAAACGACCTGAGACCTTTATTTAGTCGCAAGAAGAACCTTAGGTTTCAAAAGAGGTCAAAGAAAATACTCTTGCATTGGAGGGCAATCTTGCCGACCAGAATAAACAACAACCACTGAAAATTAATATACGTGTCACGTACCATACCGTTCTCTCAGTATGAAACACACCTTTGATCGACACATGTCAACATTGTTCGACTAGCTGAGCCAATCAGGCGCTGTGTTGGCTGGCGAATGCAGGTTTTCAAAATTGAGAGGTTTGTCTGCAATCGTTTCCTTCCTTCCCCTCCCCCTCCCCCCACTTTCATTTTTTGGCTCTTGTTTCATTTCTCGTGCGGCCAAAACCAAGAATCCCATTCCTCGGTCTTTCTTTGCTCCCAAACAAAATGGAAACGCTTGCTATGCAGGCTAAGAAAGAACTAAATATGACTTCTGGCGCTCTATTTGCTGCTCTGCCTTTGGTCAAGTCAGTAGCTTGATTTGCGCACGCCGTCATCAACTGACATTCCCGTTCTGTTGCTAAATCAGCCTATCATTTTGTGGGGAAACTAGTGGTGATATTGCAAAATGTTGGCTGTTTTCTCGGGCCACATCAGATCATACCCTATACTGTACATCTTACTAGAATAAAAATTATTATTGGTGGAAAATATATTGTTCATTACAGCAGGGTCTTTGTTATATAGGGTTTGGTTATACTGAGTTACCACCATATTATATTACGTTAGTGGTATTGAACTGGAGCAAGCCTGCACTAGATGTTAATAAAGTCAAACATATTGACAATTATTTGTGTGAAAAGATTCCCCTTATGAGCCTCAGCTGTGATTTAGTTTCAGTTCATGGCCCAAAGAAGTCTATTTACCTTATTAACTCAATATTCCCCTTTAGGTTGTATGTTTTGTTTTCCTAGTGTAGATCATGTGATGATCTTAGGAAATGTCTTTTTTGTGTGTTCTCATTATTTATGCATATATTTACACATGAATGAGAGAAAATTGAAAGAAATGGTTGTTTACCATTGACCGGCACACGAGCAAACTAGTCAGATCAAGGTTTGGGCAAATGGTAAATACAACTCAGGACAGGTAAATTCTGTACAGGTTAAAGAATTTGCCATTTGCAAAAAATCAGTCCCATTTAGCGAAAAAACATGGCTGCAAAACATTAAAGCTGGTATCAAGGAAACAGAACATAGGTACCAACCAGTAAAATGTATGTGAACAGTTGATAAACTATGTCATGATTCATGTTAACATTTTAGATACTCTGTGGATGTTAATCTTGACAAACAAGTCATTAACAAAGATGTCTTCAGAGATCCAGCCTTGAAGCGAAAAGCCAAAAGGGAAGCTAAAATGAAGCTTGAAGAAAGGTAATTTCCTTGCAGCTTCTATGTACATGTTCTGATTCATTTTTATCCATGGTTGTAATTTTATTTACCTTTTTTTGACATGACAGTGTATTATAGTTAGTTTAAAATGAAACTGAATGGAACACTTTCAATTATTGCATATTTTACTTGTCACGGGAGATTTCATTCAGTTAATGAGTGAAAACTTTGAATTGCCCTTTCGTCATAATTATCTAACATGGTTTCTAAGGGCCTGCTAGAAATAAAGTGAAAACTGTATTTGAAGAACCCAATATTAAGCAAAAACAGGCCCAGAGTTTGATTTAGAGCTCACCAACTCACCTGATGTGAATGTTATGCTTAAACCTTTAAATAGATTATTACGCTGGCTTGCATGTAGCAAAGAGCTAATCATGGCAAGGCAGACTACACAGATAATTTTCTACATAAATATACATACATGTATAAGATAAATATAAATATAAGATGGGACACCTTTGGGAAGGGAACTAAGTGTCCATCTTTGAGAGATGTCTATCTTATAGAAAGTCAAATAGAGGGAGTAAAGAAAGGCAGGGACAAACTCTAGGTGTCCGTTTTACAGAGGTGTTTGTCTTATAGAGGTGTACATTAAGTGAAAGGTGGCTGTATCACACGAGGTATCAACTCAAACTGTAAATCCTTTATTCACCTCCCCACCCCCCTCCCCTCCTTCCCCTGGACTTATTTATTTCAAACACATTTGAGGGGGAAAGGGGGTTAATAGAGATCGGGGGTTTATTTGAGAGGGGGGGGGCTTAATTAATTTAGCGAAGACAATGGTATCAGTTCTCCGTAAAGAACTAGAATGCAAAGTGGAAAAGCTCAACTGCAATAAGTTAGAGGTCATGCAACCGAGGATCAAAAACAAATCTTAACTTCCAACACATGAATAAACCATCCTGGATCAGTCCAAATAAAGGTTTACAGTCATGATTAATTAATACAGTCTATCATTTATTAGTGAAGACTAATGAGGGGGAGGGGAGGGGAGGGGGGGCTTATCTTAGAGAGGGCTTAATAGAGGATTTATGGTTGTTGCTGGTCACAACTTGGGAACATTTGTTCACTGTTTGCACCCACTTTCGTTATTCACCTACTTGTTAAAATTTAAAACTGTTTTGTATTTATTTTCAGATACAAGTCAGGCAAGAACAAGTGGTTTTTCCAGAAGTTGAGGTTCTAAAAGGCAACCTTGTACAAAATAATAAAGCTTAATTTCAAATGGATCTTTGTTTTCATTCTTTTTACAATTCTCTGGCGTAGGTTAACACTTGGTGACTGAAATATAGCACTTTGAATTTTACAGTGCTACCAAAATGTACCATTACCTGCACAACAATAATTTATTAGGTTGTAAAAATTGCAGTTGTAAGTGTTTTTACTTCCTTTTTATTGAAACCCATGTTTCTCTAACTTGTATAGGTAGCGAAATGGTTTTGATTGGAGAATGCTGAAGCTGCGCAAGAGCATGTTTCAGAACCAGGGCAGGCTTTGTTTCTCTGGGTAATTTTTGATGTCCATCGCAGGTTTCTATTCACTACATAAAAAGCTGGGAAGTGTAAAATTGCCTGTGGATACATTATACCTTCCCGGCCCAAATACTGCCCAGCCAGGGCATTTATTTAATTTCTGTTGCCCGGTAGCGGACTTTTAATGGGTAGAAGGCATTTATTAAGCTCAACAAAACGAATATGCTTCCGGTGACCAGAATATCCAGTCCGTCCCTTGTTGCATCTTGAGATCCATGTATCGTTTCTTTCAAATCTCAACTTCGATGTCAGAATCCTCGTTCAGAATGTTTTTATCGTAAGCCTATCCCTTCTTAACTTGACATCTAACAAGATACAAAGCACAAACTCTCGATAACCCGGGCAATAAACAACCAAGAAACTGAATAAATTGAATGATTTTGCTCCTTTCTGCTATTTCCAAGTATGCTGGAGCAATTTTTCCTTTTGGTTCATCGCTTCTAACTACTTTGTTGTCTTGTCTGCTCTCATATGTTGATCACACCCGATGTCGGTAAACCAGGAGTTAAACACGTTTGCGAGACGACCTAACCCGTACGCAAAACAACTTAAGACGTAAGCGAACAGGATGTAGGTAAAAAGACTCGTTGGCGAAACGACCGGCGGTCACCCTATTAGACAAGGCGCGTTTTTTTAGAGAGGACCAATACAAAATTAACATCGTAGGGGGCCGTCAATTGGGCAAGAGGCGTTGAGCGGGGCTAGGAGTCAATTAGATCATTTACGGTATAACACTTTGTTTAAGATTTGGAGTAAAAGAGGTTTTTAGTCATTAACACATCACACCGTGCATGTAAATTGCACATCTCCAAGATTTACAGAATGGTTCCGGTCCAGAATGGCCCGCGTAGCAGGTGTTAAAAGGGTGAAGGTACAACAACAAACAACAAGAACAAAATTATTTAACTACCCTAGTCACACACAACAAAAGCTGATTTCCAGGTAGGGAGTAGGTAAACGCATCACAAAAAGAGAGGCAATATGGTGTTCACTATCGGAATGCAAGTGTTACAAAATTTTAGAGAATGATTAATATTATTGCGTAAAAATTTACACAATACAGCTAATTTTACAACATAAGTAGGTTGGAGTTTTTAGAGAATAATATAAGTTTTAAAATATTTACACAGACAAATAATAAATATAATCTTTATTGATTACTAGATAAAAACATGTATCTAATGTTACAAAGTCGATAAGAGGAAAGCTATATAACTTGATAGAGGAAAAACTAGTAAATGGAAGAGAATAAGACAAAAAAATGTAAATAATGGAAATGGAAAGGAGTTACATTATGAAAACTGAGTCTTTTTACATAAATGTATTCTTAAAAAGCTCCAAATGTTTCTTGGACGCATACAAATAAAGGAATCAGAGCGATCCAGCTGAAGTTGGCTTTTAAATTCGGAAAGCGATCGTGGCGTGCTGTTTTTGCCTCGTAAGAAATATTGTTCCAGAGCATTGCACCACTATACTGAAAACTAGGTTGGAGGAAATGTGGAGGACGCGCGCGCGCGAAGGTTGAAAAGGAGAGGAGGCCCCCACCCCACTTCGCGTGTTCCCCTCGCGCGTCCTGTATGAAAATAATAACCAGCGCCTGTTACCCAGGCTAAGGCTAGGTTCACACGAAAAGCTATCCGTTATCAGGGGTATGAACACTTATCCGATATTTGACTCTCCGCTTCAGAGATCGTTGCGACGCAGCTTCGCTCCGTTACAGAAATCGCGCCAACGGAAGCCCAATCTGGTATGGTCAGTTCGTTCCAGCACTGAAACGGCTATCCGGTAACATATAACCTAAGTCCAGAAATTTATCCTGTTCAAACTATAGGTAGTGAGATTGTATACCATGTTTCTGACTCAAAGCCCCCAAATCTGTACCCTATTTTGCGGCGCCTATCAGTTTAGGCCAATAAAGGTAACCATCCATCCTTGGAGGTGGGACATGGGGTGATCAAAGTCGTCAATTTCCCCACAAAACCCGGCGTTTGGGTTTTGTGATATTCATGGCGCATTGCAGTGAGCTCCAGGAACCATTGAAAATCTGGCCTCATGAGTTATAGTATCTGTCTGTGAAAGGGAAAATAATGTTATGAAACACTATAAAATTAAGAGAGATAAGCCCGCTGAGCCCGGGGGGACGGGGGTACTCCCTCTATGCGGGGATGTGCCGCTGGACAGGGTATGGTTTTTGTCCTCTCTGTCCTAAACAGGATATATAAGTTTGCGCGAGTCTGTCCTAAAAAGGGTATATTCGAGGTATATAATTTCATGCAAGTCTGTAACAATTGCAAACAAGGTTAGGTCACTGTTAGGTAATGCCTGCACGATTGAGTTGATTTGTTTTATACAAAAGCCATGACTGTAATGTGAATTCTCTCAATTGCAATTGCCAATAAATGACTTTAAAAAAAGACGGTACTCAGTTTGTCGTTTTTGTCCTTAACAGGGTAATAAAGTTGAGGGTGTTGTCCTAAACAGGCAGGGTATGTAAGCTTATGTATTTCAGTCTTTGTATAGGTAATAGCATGATTTGTAGTGATATTTGGCATAAATACCACGAGTGATATTTCAAAATTGTTATACGTAATTTCACGAGCCGTTAGGCGAGTGAAATTTGAGACAATTTTGAAATATCACTCGTGGTATTTATGCCAAATATCACGTTCAAATCCTGCTATTATTTGTTTATACTACTACCCGCAAAAGGTTTGTAATTTTCACATGTAGGTACTTCAAATTAGGCTGAAATACCACTGCTCTAAGCCAATCAAATTGCAGAAGTTTCTCCTGTAGTAGTATAATAGCATTAACTTTTTTGTCCTGGGCTGAGGGGGTCGAAAAGGCTTGGTTACCAAATCAAACGCGCGGGAAGTCTTCATCGTACTTTTCGTCCTGTTCTGTTTTGATGGTTGTCTTGATTTCTAAACTAAAAGAAAAGAGAAAAAATGGAAGCCAAAAGAGGCTTGAAAGAATTTCGATCATCTTACGGCTTAGAGGAAGAGGAAGAGGAAGAATTATCGGACGAAGAGGAGTGGCTTGGTTCCCTTCCATCTCCGAGCAGCTTGAAAAGTTCCGTTGCAAAGAAACGAAGGCTTGACGCTCCGGTGTCAAAATCAAATCAGCCAAATCTAAGCTCAGGAATTAACCCTTCGATGCAGACAGATCCCTGCCTTGGACACAGTAGAACTATAATCCACGTGGACATCGACTGTTTTTACGCGCAAGTAGAAATGATTCGTAACCCAGACCTCCGAAATATACCCTTGGGAATTCAGCAGAAACACATCGTCGTAACTTGTAATTACGTTGCAAGGAAATTCGGTGTTACGAAGCTATCCTACATCAGCGATGCCAAAAAGACTTGCCCAGACCTAGTGTTGGTGAACGGTGAAGACCTAACAGTTTACAGGGAATTTTCCTTAAGGGTACATTCTCTTTTGACTCGGGAATTCACCCCTCAAGTTGAAAGGTTAGGAATGGATGAGAATTTTTTGGATGTCACCGAGCTTGTGGCCATACGGCTGCAAAACAGTCCTTGTGAAGAAAGAAACTTTTCAGGGTTGATATACAGCATGAATACTGATGCCAGTGATGCAAAGGTAATTTTTGAGAGGTGATGAAATCAGATCGACTGTCGGTCAACATATCAGTTGAGTGTTGGGGAGTCGGTCGATATATAGGCTTAGGGGCGATGTATCAACCAACATCTCAGTTGTCTGTTGGTCAACGTATCGATCATTCTATTGGTCAAATGTTGGTTGAGAGTCGCACGAGAATGGGGTGATATATCTACTAACTTGACAAATGTCCACTGGGGTATCGGCCTTAACATCAACCAAGTGTTAGTGATATGGCGGTGATCCCTTGGGGGAAAAACAACAGCCTAGCGACAGATCAATCGATTGATAGACCATAGAGGGCGAGACTCTTCAGAGACTTGATTGACACTTGACCAATACAGCAACCAACATGTCAATCGACGGTCGACTGAGATGTCGGCCGATACATTGGTTGACAACCCCTATAAGACACATGATCCATGAAATCTCCCAGGTGAAGCCAGAATAGAGCAAGAGTTTATAGTTATTGCCTTCTACAGTGAAACCTCTATAAGAGGACACCTTCGGGACCTTCCCAAGTGTCCGCTTAATAGAGGGTGTCCGCTTAATAGATGTTTGTAAAAATTGGGCGCAATGTTGGTTAACAATTAACACTCAACGGTTACTCTGTACTGTGATAAAGTTCCATGTTGTTAGAGAAGCTAAGGGAGCTGTGCTATACTTTGTGAAAGACTTTTAGGTGAACTTTGATCGCGGATGACAATCATACAGCCAGATATCGGTGTAATCCACAGTTTATTGACAGCTAAATGTATTGATTTATCTTTATTAATCAACTATGGTACGTATTTACGTATTTAGTATAATCTAATACTACTGTTGTCAATTCAGTCCGGTGTCTGCTTAGGGACGGTTCATTATTTACCAGGATGACCGGGTTGGGAAAAAAATAATAGCTTTCCTCTTTCTTTCTAAAGCCCGCCCAAATGGCATTTTGTTTTTTCGTAGCCCGTTCAGTATTTGGGGTCAAATTTTTCAAAGCCCGTTCAAATTGAAGTGAATACCTTGTGAAAATCATTCATTAGGGCCATTTATACGAGGAAAAATAAGACGTAAATAAGACTCGAACTTTCCGTATAAACGGCACATTTCGTCTAAAATAAGACGGGGCTTAGCTAAGACACGTCTTATTAGATAAGACATGGGCACAGGTACTAATAAGAACCAAGCACAGAGTAGAAAGTTCAACAATGCGCACCTAACAAGGAACGTATCCACTCCAGTTTTTAGAGGGAGTGTACGGAAACTCTGTGCGCACCTATTTACAAGAGTCCTTGAACTCTTCCATAAAAGAAAGTGCTTAAATTATCACGAAATGCTATCCAAGAAAACACACCTCTAGCTTGAAGCAGAAGAGGATTGAAATACACACTCCGTAATTGGTTACGTTCAGAAGCCAATAGGAAAACAAGAACTTCGATCCGCCACCTGGGTATTTATGTTCAAGTTCAAAGCTCAATGGACAGAACGGCTGTACCGTTCTCGCCACAACAAAGTACAACTAAAGTTGCTCTTGCAAAAGCAACTAAGCACAAAGCCAACCCGGCAACTGATGAGGTCCGTGTGGAGAACCGAAACCATGGTCTTGCCTGATCACAAACTGTGGCAATAACAAAACAGTTTAAAGACTGTTAAGCTTATTCAAAGCTATTACCACGCTCCAGTCAAAAGACTCACACTATCTTTAGAAAAACACTAAGCTGGAGTTTACTGAGTCACAATTCAGTTCTCCATAGTAAGTTTATGTAGCTTCAGTTTTAGCTGCAGTTCACTCTTATAATTTTGGATCTGTAAGTCACTATCCGTGAGAATTTAACATTCTGCAAAGAAAACGGACGAGCTGGGCCCAGCGTGATACAGCATTGCAGAAATACATTACACTCACGGACTAAAGAAAATCGCTCAGTTATTCAGATCCAGAAGGCACGTTGGAGAAAATTGCAACCCTCATTCAGCCTTAATAAAAAAGCTTTACGCTTCAAAAGAGGTCAAAGAAAATTTGCTTGCATCAGAGGGCAAATCCTGCCGACCAGAAAACAATAACTACAGTCAATCGATATGTATGTCATGACCTCTCAGTGTGAAACATGCGGCTAAAATCACATTTGCTCAGTAAAAATGCAGAACCTTCCAGAGCATAATCTACCCAGCAGATAAAAACAATTTTATTGGAATAAATAGCATTTTGGCATGAGGTAAAAGTCGTGTAGCCCTACCACCCCCTTTTATTGCTATGAATATAAACAACTATAAAAGAGCAGCTCACAAAGTACATTTGTGTCATTCCGTGGCCTGTCAAAATTCTCGAGTGTTCGATCGCAAAGCGCGAGCTTTTTCTTGCGGGTATATCCCTGCATTACCAAAAATATTGTAGCAATATTTATTTGATATGAAAGTACAACAATTTACCGGGTGAATTTTCAACGACGAATACAGTTTCCATGTGTTGTTCTCATCAAACGACTGCCGCGTTTCTACCACAGTTTTAGTTTATGTTGATTTTTTCTAAAGCCCAAGTTCAAGAAAAAAACACAAAGCCCGTCGCCCCGGCAAGAAAAATTTTCAAAGCCTGTTCGGTTTTTTCCCGACCCGGTCATTCCCATAAATAATGAACCGTCCCTTATTAGAGGTTTTTAACAATAGAAATGAGCCAAATACAATTTATTTTAGTGTCCACGTCTGCTTAATAGAGGCATCCTCTGAAAAGGAGTTCATTATAAATTAAGGGAAATATAAGACGTTACTTTTGGGACCAGCTTAGTGTCCGTTTAGTAGAGGGTGTCGGCTTAATTGGGGGTCTGCTTAATAGAGGTTTCACTGTAGTAGTTTTCCTTATTGTTTGAATGAGAACCTTATTTATTTTTATTAGAATCAGAAATTTACTTTAATTTGTAATGTGAGCACCAGTTAGGGTATCCATGGAGACCCAGGGGCACTGTTTCCAGTGTTGTTGATGGATTTTCCCCAACTGGCGAGTGTCAAAAGTTGAAAATAAACCGTGGAAGGGTCTGAGGCCTGGTTCAGACGCAGAACTTTCCGTGAGCCGAATCTAATACATTGAATTGAGTACATGAAAAGTTCGGCGTCTGAATCAGTTAGGAACGCCTGTTTCAATTTGGAACGGCTCAGCGGTTCTTTTAGCCTAGTCCGGCCGTGAATTTCGTATTTGGAACAACTTTGGAACGGTTTTGATTCAGTCGCCGAACTTTCCATGTACTGAACCTAATGCATAAATTATTATAACATATTTTGTAGGCAGTTTGACCAAAATGAGCATTTTTCTCCTTTTGAATTTAGTTCGGCTGGAATTAAGATTGGCATCTGAATCAGTTCAGCCGGTCTAAATAATTTGGGTCGGCCTTAATTCAAATAAGGTTCGGCTCATGAAAAGTTTGGCGTCTGAACCAGCCTAATTTAATTCTTGCAGAAACCTTGTCCCTGTGGCTGCTATGAAAGGCTAAAGATTGGGTCTAGCATCGCCACTGAAGTCAGGCAGGCAATTCTTTGTGAGACAGGTCTAACTTGCTGTGCTGGAGTTTCCTACAATAAACTCCTTGCCAAGCTTGTTGGTGGATGGAAGAAACCCAACATGCAGACAACCCTTCTTCCTGAAGATGCTGAGAACTTCTTGTCACGTCTTAATGCCAGAGAGATTCCTGGTGAGTTTTACTTTTTTGCTACAATAATAGTGACAAAATTTATTGACAAACTTTGCCGTCAATGACATTTCTCCCATTTTGCTGACACTACCTACTTCATTGAGGGAAAGGCAATAATATAGCTAAAGAGTTAATAGAGTTTTTAATTATCACCCCAAAACACAAAAAAAAATTCTGAGCTCCAGGCAAGAATCAAACTCACAATCCTATGAGTTCTAGATCAGACACTCTGACCACTGAGCTACTAGAACTCTATGGCAAGCAGGGTGGAATCTACTCCATTTTCTGATGCATTTTGTTTGTTCATTTGATTTATTTTGTTTTTTTAAACACAGCACGAACGTGAAAAATAAGTGGAATTCCAATGTTTTTTGTGTTGAACTTCTTAAAAACAGCTCAAAGGTGAAAAATAAAATGATGGAATTCTTTTAAATAAATTTTCCAATTATTAAGGGTGGGTCAATATGATTATCTCTATATGATCAATTATGAAATATTGGCCAATTCCCACCACTAAGGCATAAAGTATGGCCTTTCAGGTTTGGAGCTCCTGCAGGGATGGGGGCACTCGCTTATTTGGCCTAAGCAGTTATGTGTCCCTGAACAGGATATGATTTTCAGGTTCTCAAGTTTGAAATCAAATAACATGAGAATCTTTAAACATTTACTTAAATCATATTTAATTAATTTACAGAATATCAATAAATTGTTTGTAATTATTATTTATTACTAAAATTATCATTAGATAATTAACTTTCTTTTAATATTTTCTATACATTTGTAAATTACTTTGTTATATGGTGTTCTTTATTTATATAAGTATATATTTAATAATATAGTAACAACTAAATCTAATGTAAAGAGGAAGTCCCACCTATAGGCCTTCATGGCTTCTTGAGACTTCCTTGCCTTTTTAGATTTTTTTTTCTTCAAAATGTGTATATTACATGGAATTTAATGTTTCTTTTCCCTTCATTTATAAGTTAAAAAGGCAAAAATAATCAACAAACATAAACATCAAACCAGTTACACCGTTTCACTTAGGCGTCTTGATCAGGGTGTCTTTTTGATTGGAACCCTTAATTAAAAGGGTATAAAGGTTGGTGATGAGCGGTCCACATTTGTGGTACCAACAATTTTTTCCAAAAAGTAATAATTCTGCACTGTTTCCCTTCATTTATAAGGAAGAACTACCTGTATACTATGACAGTTTATCTCAATAACTGTGGTGATCTTATTTTTAACTCTATCAGGTATTGGACATGCAATGGCCAAAAAACTGCGAACAATAAATGTTTTGTCAGTAAAGGATTTACTCTCTTGTCCTAACCAAGTTTTGGAGCAAGAATTTGGGAAGCCCCAGGCTATGTTGATGACTAAGCTATGCCATGGTATTGATGACAGCAAGGTCATACCTTCTGGTGAGTTCAAGTCAATTACTGATGAGGATTCTTTCAAGAAATGTTCTTCTGTTGAAGATGCAAGGAAGCGAATTAGTAACCTCATTGAAGGATTGCTTCCAAGAATTTCAAGTGATGGTAATGTGCCTGACACTGTAAAAGTCACTGTGCGAAGACAAACAGACAACTCTCATAAGAGAGAAAGTCGTCAGTGTAGACTTCCACATCCTTTTTCTTTTGCTGACAAGGAAAAGGCAAAAGAAGATCTCCTGTCTACCTGCCTGCATTTGTTTAGTAAGGTGGTTGATGTAAAAAAACCATTTCACTTGACTTTGCTGGGAATAACACTGACAAACTTCCAAAAATCTTTAAATGTGCAGTCCCAGGACATTTCTAGATTCTTTCAGAAGTCAGCCTCCCAACACCAAGGTTCAACATCCTCTGCTAACAGCAACCCAACAAATGATTTTAAAAATTATAATCCAACAGCATTTATTAGAAATAGAGCAAAGGCAAAGTCTTCTAAATTTCTTGAAGATGAAGACAACTCAAGCCAAAGTGATTCCTTTGATAGAGAGGACCATAAACTACCTTGCTGTTCAAACACACTGGTAAGTTCACAGAAATCCCAAGATAATGAAGACCCTGCGGGTGTGGACTGTCCCAAGGGAATAGATCCCTCAGTTTTTGCTGAGCTTCCAAGTGAAGTACAGAGGGAGTTGCAGCAACACTGGAAACAACAAACTACTGGAGTGGTCTTAAATACTAATAAAGTAACACCTAAGGCAAAAAAGTATTCTGGAATTCAAAAGTATTTTCCTAAAACACAGGCAAACTAGGGGTTCAAGTGAACAAACAGAAAACTGTTGAATCACAGTTACATTTTAAACGTCTGTAATTTTTTTAAATTTTCAGCTTCATTTCAGGTTCTTTGGTAAAATCACCTATCCAATGTTCTGGATATTTTACAGTCGAAGCTCTCATAGCAACCACCTCAGAAATGCAAAAAAATGGTCAGAACTAGAGCTGATCGCTTCTGAGAATGAGCTCTGGTAAGCAACCGCATGGTAAAACAATAAAGGGTGGTCACTTATGTATCGGTCAAATCGAAGCTTCAACATGCCCCCCCCGGGCATATCCCCGGGCATTTGACACCTTTGCCATCCCGGGGAGGAGGGAATTTGATTATCAGAGTCTTCCAGGGGGTGGGGAATTTGATCCCCATGCTTTAGGGGTGGGGAATTTGAACTGCACCCTCGATTTCATGTAAAATCTTTGGTGTGGCAAGCTATGGGGGACGCGGTGTTAGACGAGAGAATGATCATTCTCTCTTGGTGTTAGAGGATTTTCGTGGAAAAGATTGTGCCTTTGTGGCCAATTGGTTACTAGGAAGGGGCTTAAACAAGCTTTGTGGTGTATTTGAAGTATTTAAATTTTAAAATTTTTAATATTGGATTCGAGCTTTGTATGTTTGAATGTATTCTATTGTTGTGTTTACAATGAAATACAATACCTATACCGGCAATTCAATACAACAACATAAAATAAAATAAAATAAAAAGCTCAGGTCAACTACTTTGACCTACTGCAAGTAGGTTAATTAATAAGGTGAGCGATGATGCATGTTAGTGAAATGGTCTTGATGTAGTAATCTCAATAGGTGGGATCTTTTTCATAGAACGCTTTGTATGTTGCATGACGAAGAAAAGCTGAGCATTCAGTGACCTAGTAGCAGCGATTTCTGCCGCTTTGCACGAGACTTTTGTTCGTAGTAAACACACTAACAGTGTTTCTCAGTTTTTGTTATATTTATAGAGATTTTGTTCGACAACTGAAGGCGTTTCCGCAGTCCTTCTGTCATTTTTGTGCCTGTGAAATGACCCCGGGGTTGGGGCATTTGATCACCTGAATGGACCCCAGTGTGTGGCATTTGAACGGCATTTTGGCCCGGGTAGGGGGGAATTTGAACAATAATTTTCAAAAAAGTCAAATGCCCGGGGGGTTGCCCGGGGGGGGCATGTTGAAGCTTCAATTTGACCGATACATTACAAGAGCTTAAAAAGCTCATTAATAATTCATAAAGGAAAAAAAAAGCAAAAGAAGTTACAGTTGAACCTCCAATAACCGCCACCTCTCTACAATGGCCACTTTATTTTGTCTCGGCAGACAGTCCATACATTGACTCTTATTTAAACCTCTCTACAACAGTAACAGCCACTAAAGCGTGTCCCCAACTGCCAAAATAACCTCTCGACAAGGCCAGTCTTTTCAGCGGCTGATGAAAAAGTCAAGAATGGTCATGAAATTTGATACGTATGGCAAAAAAAAGGTTGTCATGGTCGCTTACAGGAGCGACAGCTTACAAGAGCTTTTTATTACAAAGTTTAAGTCACAGTTCAAACGGGGTTTAATGAAGGTGGCCGTAACTAGAGCTGGTCACTCATGAGAGTGGTCACAAGGAGAGTTTCAACTGTACTATATTGTTTATAAGTGATCTAGGCCTGTGTCCTCAGAGAACATCACCTTCCTCAATTCTCGATTTTTACAGAGAAATTGAATAATATTGTTTAGAATATTCAGCTGAAAGGAGCGGTCACAAAATTTGTAAAAATTCAAATAGTCGGAACTGCCACCACACCGAGTCGGTTAAAAAAATGTTACAGTTCAAAATTGAATTCAGGTTAAAATTTTGTAACCTAGGTTCACTTGGTTCTCGCTTTCCTTTGTCTCCTAGACCTAATTATTCATGAATTAGTGCTGGGAGAGAAAGGAAATCGAGAATCAACCTAGGTTAGAAAACTCAAACCTGAATATGATTTTGACCTGTAACATAAATAACAAAACTAACACAAAAGGGGGCATTTAACTGGAAAAAGATTGAAACAGATTGCAACTGTGGTATTTCAGCCTTAAGTTTCAAAGTTTGTTTTTGTTGTTTGTAATTTTTGTTTTAATGCGTGGGAGGCAGGAAGCTATGCTTTTGTCATTCATAAGAAATTTCTCAAGTTCCATAGTAAACAAAGATGTGTAATTTGCACTATAAACAAAATGAATTAGCCTTCTGGGGCACTGCAGCCCCTTTAATGGTCCAATTTCTTAACATCCTCGTTTCTACGTAGACTTTCCCCAAGTGACTTTTGATAAATGGCTAGATTCTCCTCTCAATTTGTTTTGTGTATACTTGTAAATAAAAGGAAGAAGTGGATGTTAGATCAGGAGTCACCTAGGACCTTGTTTCATCACTCCTTCATTTTAGTGAGGGAGTTGTTATACTTCACATCATGGATGCAAGAGAGGTGATAGACTCCAAGAGAGGGTAGACTCTATAGTCTTCATGATCCCACATAGTGCATCAGTCAATTCCAGCTGTACTTTGTGCCCCCTTCCCCACACACACACACACACTGCCGGCCATGATTTGTGTGCCTTGTCAGCCCCGGGAATGGGGCGTTAGCGAATTTTGTAAAACCCCACTAGGTCAGGCATTTGCAAACCCCAGGGGGCCATTCCAGCGCTTTTCACACTCGCAAGGTTTCTGACTTGAAATCCAAACGTAGCTTAACATGGTGGAATGTAATAAAAGGAAAAGACAATCAGATATATTTTGTTTGTTTGTCACTGACTAGAAAAACTTATAGTGGTTTTCCCTGGCATTTTTTGGCCCTTGTTGGTATCAATTGTTTGCCGTTTGATCCTTAGATTGGTGACCTACATTGTATCAGCTAAAATTCAAGTGCATAAATGCTCAGCTACACTAGAAACAAATCATTACAACTGAGAAATCCCATAGAGTGAAAGATAGAATTTGAGTTCTTGCCTTTTAATTTTTAGCTTTTGAATCACGAGTCATTTTTCAGGTTAGGCCTTGAAAAGGGCGTCAATTTTTGTTTGTCATGTATTTAGGACCCTGAGAAGCACACACTTCCAATAATTTGGATACCCAACATACTCTTTTACGATGGGTTTCCACTTAGGGATCATTTTCGGACCAAATTTTGAATATAAGGCACATTTGGCTGAGGCAAGGCAACAAATTTATACTTTGATTTTTGACCTTTAGCATGGCAAAATTAAATCTTGTCTAGAATGTAAACAACAGGATTACAGATGCTTACAACATCACACGTAACACTAAGGACAATATATTCAGATTTATAGTTCTTTCAATCAGTTGTATTCTTTATATCTGCAATCTCCAGGTCATCTCTTGTATGGTTTCCATTTGATTGTTCAATTGTCCAAATCCAGCACGATATTTTAATGAAAAGAAGGAAATTGTAATTGCCCTTTTTCAGAATAATTTATTCACTCTCGACACCTGGCCAACAAGAAATACGAAGGGCGAAATTGGGAGTCGATCTTAGGAAATTCAACTACAATTCCCCTTAAAAATATATAGACATTTGACCAAGATAAGGTCAGTCATTTTGAAGCGCGGCAAAATCACACATATTTCGCAATCCTTTCCAATTACGAAACATTTGATTACACGTGTACGCGGAAACTGAGGTTGGCGGTTTCTCTTACGCCTTGTCGTAGTCGTTTGAATAACAAAACTGAAAAAAATAATAATGATAACCTCTCTGAGTTTTGTGGGTGTAAACAATTTTAATTTCAAACGCAGCAAGATTTAGAGATCTTGTACACTAGGAAATCGTTGAACACTTAACATTCGAGCAATACAATTATACACGTTTCTTTTCCTATCCAATTACTTTTAATTTAAATACAAGAAAGGAACACTAGTAATTCTATTTCCATCACCGCATATTTCAACTTCTTTAAGAGAAGTTCGACAGATTCCAATGTAAACACATCATCAAAGAACTATGTAAATGTACAAAGTTAGTCGTGTACTATGAGAATCCTACAATGTATAACGACCACAGCCAAAAGCTACGTTGAATGCGGATAATAAGAGTTTACATCTTATGGTCCGTATTTTCAAACGAAGACTATTTAGAGTCACTAGAAGGCACAGAAACTTGGGCAATTGCGCTAACTTCAGTGAAAGGCTCAATCTTCAGTTGCCTCGTCATCTGGATCTGTTTCGCTAGTCCAAAGCGTTAGATTGTCACGAAGAAGTTGCATGATCAAAGTGCTATCCTTGTACGACTCTTCCTTTATTCCATCTAATTCAGCAATGGCGTCATCAAAAGCCTTTTTCGCAGTTTCGCAGGCCTTTTTCGCATCATTCATGATCTCGTAGTAGAAAACGGAGTAATTAAGCGCCAAGCCTAAACGAATCGGATGCGTTGTGCTCAAATCTTTCGCTTCTTCTACTGCCTCTTTATATGCTGCACTTGATTTGTCAACGTTTTCTTTTCGTGCCTCGTCGTCGGCAATTTCTATCTCCACTAAGTAGCGATAGTAATCGCCTTTCATTTTTAAATAGAATACTTTGGCTTCACGTTGCTTTGCGTCGCCACTATCTGTCATCTTGCTCAGAAGATGATTATCGATCAACTCCAAGACTTCTTTGCACTGTTCGTCGAGTTCTTCTTCGACTTTTTTACGGTAACTTTTTGTCAAGTCCTTTTTGGACGAGTCTTCTGTCTTTTGTTCGAGACTGCTTACAATTCGCCAGGCAGATCTTCTCGCTCCAACCACGTTCTTGTAAGCAACGGACAGCAAATTCCTCTCTTCATCACTAAGGTCCCCTTCTGCATTTTCTACGACAGATTTCATCGATTTTACCATGTCATCATAACGCTCAGCTTGTTCAGCTAATTTCGCTTCGAGTACAAGTTCTTCTCTTGTTTTCATCTTCGCGATAAAGACGCCTTTAATACTACCTACAACTTCGAATTTAATATGGACGCCACAGACAGGAGCTGCCTTCTCGAACTCCAGAGTGGTGTACACGTGAGCAATCTACCAATCATATCTATGAGAAACATCCGGGGTATTCATGAACCGGGAAATTATTCAACCAGGGCGCGACGCATTCCAACATGGAACGGCAATAGTTTGCACTAAGATGTCAAGTGACATCGTTTTAAGAAAATGAAAGTTATATGATTTTTCCTTCGAAATTCGATTAGTGGGTCACATCTTAAACAAAATAATAGTGATTTGGTTTTTCAAACCCGCACCATTTTTCTTAAAATGAGTAAGTTCGTAGCTGGTCACGTGACCAAAATCTGATTTTTACAGTACCTCTTTCTGAACACAAATTTTGCACTTAAACTTCAGGGAAAATGTTGAAAAGATGATGTAGTTACGTTTATAGCACATTTGAGCGTAACTAGCAAATATTTAACAAGATACAAGCAGGAAGTAGTTTTGGCCGCCATGTTGGAGGGCAAGAGTATGCCCTCCAACATGGCGGCCAATACAAATCATACTACTTTGTTGAAAAATCAAAGTGCCATAAAATATTTCCCTTAAATGTGTTTCCTCTCAAATTTCGGGTGTAAGATAATTTTTTTGTACTCTGTCAATCTTTGGCTTCAGCAAGATTTCAACTAGCCTGCGCGCAGACGAAATTAAACTCTGGTTAACTCCGTTGAATCAGAGTTTAGTTATCGTCTGCACGCAGCCTAGATTTCAACTGATTGTTTAATTAAAGAAAGCATTGATCACGTGACCAATTAGTGCAAGTGGCATATTTTTGGGAATGTTTGGGACCACTTTGACCTATCGGAGCCAAATTCCTGATTGTTGTTCAAAGAATCATTACCATATTGCTGACATGTCGAGCGATTCCCATCCCCGCGTTCCCAAAAGTGTTAGGTACCAAGCCGTGGTCTTGTCAGAAATTAGCAGGGGGGGAGGGGATGGAAACAGAGGGAGGGTCACAACTTTTTGAGACTCAGAAAAAGGAGGGGTCATGAAAAATGGGCCGTAAAAAGGGGGGGTCATGCAAATATACGCCTGTGATAATGTAGAGGTTCACCCACAGAAGAAAAAGGAAGTTCTTTATTTGCTAAAAAAGAAAAAAAAAACAAGAACAACGGAACATTGTGGATATAAACTGTGAAGTCTAAATCTATTTCAAAGATTGCACACTCAGAAGTGACGTCATGTGTGTAACACGTGACACCAATTGTCAGTTTAAAGAATATGAAATGAAAAAGCTAAAGTGGTTGAAAAAGCAGCTGTCTGAAGCAGTCAGTATTTTCCATGAAGAGAAAGAAACACTGACCCACCATGAAGTTGCCAGTTGAACTGAGCTATGAACTGAGCTCATAGGCGTTATCAACAACATGCAGGAAGTGAATGACGAAATCGACCTGACCAGCTCAACATTAAGTGTAAATACTCTCTGGGAACATCAAGAAAAGGCTGTTAATCTTGGTGATGCTGCGATTGCATTCATCAACAGTCTCAAGTTGCTACCACTCTGTGACCACATTTTGCAAGCAACAGATGCTGGTCCAAGGGTTGTGCCTTCAAGACACTGACATGTCAAGGATTTAATAGCTGGACTCAAATGAGCAGGATTCACAGGGCACCACACGATTCAGGACAAAACGAAGCGGTGCTATAGGTCAAGCTTTGGTTGATGGCAGAGCATTACACTGGGAATACTTTCAACCAACCGATCTCATTAGTGAAGGAGAACTGCATGAAAGCACTCACAGTTGAAGAAATGAAAGAATAAGAGGCAGAAGTAGTGGAGCCTAGTGCATGGAGAGTTGCCCAGGATGTTGTGTCAAGAATCGATGGCGAGCCTGGACCAGCTGGTGACTGTATGAAGGCCTTTGTTACCAATCGTAAAGAACAACAGTTCCTTTTCAATACCGAATATATTCAGCAATACAATGCTGCAAAGTCGGAGGCGAGAAAAGTAAAAGTCCCAGGACACATCTTTTTCAAAAACTTAGATGACTTCATAGAATCGTGTATGATTACTGGAGAAATTTTTTACGAGTATTGTGAAATAAGTCAGTGGATCCCACCCCTCGTCCAGTTCCAGACATCAACAAACTTCCAAAATATCACTATACTGCCTGTTGCAGAAACACCCATCACAAATACAGATGACAGTAAAAGAAGAGAAGTGGATCATTATCACCCTGGAGCACGTTCACAGCGAGTCCACAAAAAGAATGAAATCAATATCATCGAGGATAATGCAAGTGTTCAGACCTTTTGCAACAGATACATTGCTGAAGAAAATCTTGTGAAAAAATACCTAGAACATTTAAATCATTTAGAAATGATGAGTGAGAAGAGAAAAAGTTTAAGTTTAAAATTTGTTACTCAAGATTTTACTGATCCAGGTCTACTAAAGATCCGGCGGTCCCTCACTGGTTTGTCGTTGTGGTTTTGCCTTCACAAGTGTTTCTGATACAATTTTAATAATACCTTTCTTATTTTCGAAACTGTTTAATACAGTATAGTGAATGATTAACAAACAACCAACACGCTTTACATGAGTATATTTTCTCATCACGATAAAACCGTTGAGTTGTTGCATTGATCGTACAATACACGAAGTTTGTATTAGCTTTCAACTATCTCGCAGTGTTTTTCTAGGCCTTTCTGCCACAACAATTCACGCGCAAAGGAAGTGTCTTTTCCTTCTCTTCAAACGATACATTGATTGTTTTTGCTCCATGCGCGAGCTGATCACGATGGCGGGAAGCAATTTTTTAGATGGATGCAAAAATACTGTGGGATAGGGTTGTTCGAACGCCCATTATCGCTAACCCACCGAACGATTGATTTTCCTCTGGTATCTTAGAGCTGTTTTCATTGGCTTCAAACCAGTACACCTAGAGCAAATCCAACTAACGGTCAGAGTAGCCGGGAAGTGATGGAGCGATAACCACGCACATCTTTTTAAAGCATAGGTATTAAAAAATATTCTTTATAAAGCTATCTAAATAGGTATATTTTCTAGTTCTATCTTGGAAGCAAGGACTAACTTTAAAAAAAGAAGAACCGGGTCCTGATAAAGGATCTAATCAGCCATAATTGGAAATATAGAAACAAAAGAGGCAAGGCTGATTTTACAGTCGGGAATATATATTACATGCAAACGTGCTATTCCTTTCAGTCTAGCTCTTCTGACTCCGCCGCATTTGTTCTAACAACGAGACCTTCACACTCAGCACCAGTGAACTTATTGACTATCTTTACAAACGTGGTTATAACCACCATTTCCTTAAACGGGAGATACAATGGGTTAACAATATGCTGACAGAAGCACTTACGCCTCATAACACTTCCACACTGGACAAACCAGAACGTGTTTTCTTTGCTATCACCTACAACCCAGCCCTTCGTTCCATCTCGTTCATTATTCGCAAACACTTTCACATCCTTATTTATCCCCTCATTGCTACAAGCACAAGCACATGTGTAAGCTATAAGAAAACTGGGTCGACAGAAGCATAAGCATAAGCACAAGAAAAACGGACAAGTTCGTTCTTCTTGTGCTTTTGCTTGTGCTGATGCTTATGTCGTATGTGTCCTCCGTTGCAGTTAGGTCCCTACACATCTGTGAGATGATTGGACAGTTTTACGAAGCACAAGCATAAGCACAAGGCCGTGGACCAATCATAGGTTACTTTGACCCAGACTTCATGCGAACATATGAAAAGCAATATGGCAGACGCTTCTTCCGCCATCTTGTTTAGTATTGGGTTGAGGAGAGCTGGTAGAACAGTTTAGTCAAATATGCCATTCTGCGCGTGCGTATGTCCTTATTATGCTCATGGTTATGCGCTAGTGAAAACCAGGTAGATGTGGTAGTAACATCAGTGATTTTCAAGTTACGGTAGCCTGCGTAGTAAGCGTTTCCGTGCGGTTTAGGAGCAAAGAACGAGGAACGAGAGTCAAAGACTGCCCAGAAAATGGTGCAACTAAAAGAGAGGGGAGGGAGTGGGGAAGAAAGGAAAGAGGGTTTCCTTAATTCCCCTCCCTCTCTCCCCTCTTTCATTTTTTGGCTCTCGTTTCAGATTTCTCGCGCGTCCAAAACCGGTCTTTCTTTGCTCCGAAACCAAACGGAAACGCTTGCTACGCAGGCTATAGTTGGGGCCAAACTTCGAAATCCCACGCAACACAACCAGCCCTGGGGCTCATACCCATGCGCAAAAAACTGTCTCACTTTCAAATGCAAATCCGACGGGACAAACTTCATACACATTCCACTCTACAGATTTCTACAGATGAAACCAGACCTAGCCTATCACTCATCACATCGGCTGTAACGCAAAAAACGTCATTTACATGATGCAACGCAACCACTGCTCCAAATAATACATAGGTGAAACAACGAACACCGCAGACCAGTTGACAACCCATCTGGTATCTCCAAACCCACCACAGTCTCAGAACACTTTCTTACTAATGATCACTCTGCTGACGACACTTATTCCACTTATTATTCACACTTATTCCACTAGAACTCATCAAATCCAGTAGAGACAGTGTAAGAAAAGCTAGAGAAGAATACCTCATCGAGAGAGGCAGAATACTTGAACCATTAGGTATGAATAAGAAAGATGAAATGTAACACATTCTTTATTTCTTTTGTTTGTTGTCATTATTTTTTTAATATTATTTTTACTTTTCAAATTTCGGTCATATCACTACTTGAACGGTACGGTCACCAAAGCATGCAAACCAGGCCAAACTAAATGTATCAAACGTTTTGGTGGAAAGCTCTCGTTGGGATGGCCAAAGGCGTCTGGAGGGTGGCCACGTTTGCCCTGGGGGCGGGGGGGGGGGGGGTACTTGGGTTAATGTTTGCCGGGTATGTGCCGCTGGCCTCTCAGAGCCCCTATCCTATTATAGTCTATATAGACCCCATCTTAGTCACTTTTTGGAAAATGTATTTTTTTGCGATCCCAACTTTGTCACTTTCCATTTATGCATCTACCTTATCAATGTGGTTTCAAGCGGCGGAATGTCACCCGGTCTAGGCGAGCTTATTGTTAAATTTAATAAACAACAACTTTCTGATTTTTTAACCGAGAATCTTCCCATTTTGAATCCCTACTTACCCCCAACATCCGAAAATTTGCGACCCCATTCTAGTAAATCTATTGGAAATGCGACCCCATTATAGTCACTCCAGTCGTAATGCACCTATCAATGTAAACCCCGTTGGGGGGGGGGGGGGGGGAGTGCGGGCAAGGGGTGGGGATTTGACAAATTTTAAAATTTTTTGATCAAATTCCCCAGGGTGGGAAACGAAAGGTCAATCAAAAGTCTCAAAAAAGCCCCCACCCCAGGGGAAAAATCTAAGCAAACAATACTATAATACTATATAAAACGAATAAAAGATCATTTCGAAAGTACGTTCTTACTACTTTTATTTAAGGTTAAACGTAAGTTCCGTTAAATTACTCGCTGTAATTAAGTATTTTCTCTCTCCACTAGCATCTCTTATTTTAAACAACATAATCGCTCCAGGAAGATTGACTGTGCTATTATATTAATGAAACGTAAAATGCTTTATGACATCTGCTCAACATGTCGGAACCGGTCGGATCAGTGACCTGTAAAAAATCCTCTGACTTTCATGGTAAAATTCGATTTCAATCGAGGTTTACAATCAGATGGGAACTTGAAGATAAAATCTTTCTTGAAATAGACATTATCTGTTTAGATGATAGTGTAAAGTATCGGATTATGGCGATTAAAACAACTAAAAACTTCATACCATTATCCAACAGCGTGACTTTCAGAAAGCCTCCAGGGACGGACTTGGTAACC
Organism: Porites lutea; assembly: GCF_958299795.1. Taxonomy (NCBI): domain Eukaryota; kingdom Metazoa; phylum Cnidaria; class Anthozoa; order Scleractinia; family Poritidae; genus Porites; species Porites lutea. Next base: position 49,863,932 of record NC_133203.1, read on the forward strand.
GCTTCTGAATTGATACCAGGCTTCCATCGGTCAAAGTCAAATGTCCCGACCCCGGGGTCACTTCGCACGATCAAAAGCCTGACAGGGGGAAAGTCTCAGACATCAAATCCCCTCCCCTTGCCCGCACTCTCCCCCCCCACGGGATTTACATTGATAGGTGCATAAAAATGCGACCCCATCCAGTGGCACATCCCTATGAGCCTCTTCTAAGGGAGTACCCCTGCCCCCCCGGGCGTTTGATTAATTCTGTAACGGCAAGCAAACATTAACTTTGGGATAGCTAGCCTGTGTACAGACACTCCCTCCCTTCATTAAAATCGGCGAGAGAAACTGTCTCAAATCCCCATTTTTTTTCTTTTTTTCGAGGCAAGGGGGTGTCTGAACACAGTCCACTGTGAGCCCAGAACAAGGATCTCGGGGCTGCTTCACAGACATTACTAACCAAGAGTAAATTCCATCTGTGATGCAGTCTTACCTGTCCAAGACAATTGGAAACTACTTTCTTTGACCACTGAATTAACTGCCACACAGATTGTCCTTCAACTGGAAATGAACAGGGAAAGTATGGGTTTTGTAATACAACCTCTCAAATTCAACTATCAATGTTACTGTACATTCCCAGAATGAAGCTTCAACACTTAATTTCTAGTAATAATCACTACTACTAGAGTTTTATTGCCTCTGCAGTGCCTACAGGAATTAGTGACAATAGTCAGTAACAAGTTGTAACTGTACTAAACATTACTACCTTTGATTAGATAAAATCAAGCTAGAGACTTCTGTTCATATGAAAGAAGGAGAAGAAATTGGGGCTATTTACAATATTAGCATCTAACTCAGGCCACTTTCAGGTCATAAAACTAATCTGTGCACCAGCTCAACATTCTAGGAACAAGATGGTGTCCTTTTAGTTCAAGTAAAATTAGTTACCACAGAAACAACTAGAAAACCCCAACCACATGAACTGTCCTTTAAGAAAAGTCATGCGGGAGGCCTAGCATTCTTGGTTAATCCCAACTGTAAGTAGCGAGGAGAAAAGAGTTTGCCCCAGCAGGTGAACACAAGAGCCAAAAAAGGCATCTGCTCTTGCATACAATTGAGGAGAAGTGAGTTACTAACAAAAACTCATTTATGTTGGTTGATCATGAACATTATTGGATGATGCTTGATGCAGAGTATCACAATTTAATTAAACAACCTTAGAGATCTTCATTTCACATCACACAAAAACCAATAATATTGCTTTATATCCTCTCCTAATATTTCTTAATTCCAATCCTTACTTTTGCATAAAATCTCTTATCATCAGTTCTTCGGTGGTTTTATGATTTGAACAACTCTTTTAACTATAGATGTTCTTCGGTGGGGGGGTGGGGAGGGGGGTGGAGGGAAGAGTTTACATCTAAATATTCCTCAGAGCAATCTACACAAAAGATATCACTATTATTCTGGCTTCAGTCAAACTAAACTTGTTTTAAAAAGTACCAGCTGATGTAACCTATCTTAATACATTTAGGTCAGCCTTCAGAATCATCTTTGCTTTTGTGTAGCAATAACAGCCTCTTATATTAATTAATTTTGCTACAAGCACATACTTTACTATTAAGAAAAAACAAATGTACAAGAGGTTTCATTCGCCTTCACCATCCTTTTCCTCCAGATTTTCCTGACTCCAAAGAGTTAAATTGTCACGAAGAAGTTGCATTATCAAAGTGCTATCCTTGTGACTGGTATCATCTGATACTTGTTCCAAATCAGCCAATGCATCATCGAACGCCGTTTGCGCAACTTGACAAGCTTTATTTGCTTCCATAGCGATCTCGTAATAGAAAACTGAAAAATTTAGTGCCAACCCGAGCCTTATTGGATGTGTTGGTTTAAGAGTTTGACCCTCCTTGCCCGCTTCCTCATACGCAGCCAGTGACATATCTTTCAACGCTGTAAATGAAGCATCACCACCGTCAGATTTAAGAATCTCGACTTTGTAGCGATAGTAATCGCCCTTCATTTTCAAGTAGAACACTCTAGCTTCGGCGGCATTTTCCGATTGGCTCTTTTGAGCGCTTGGAAACAGTTGTGCCTCGATTAATGTCAAGACTTCGTCACATTTATCGTTCAGTTCTCCTTCAATTTTCAAGCGGTAATCAGTTGCTAATTGTTTTTTCTTGTCTTCGCTTGCCTTCTCTTCCACGCTCTTTAAAATTCGCCACGCACTCCTTCTCGCTCCAACTACGTTCTTGTAAGCGACTGACAGTAAGTTTCTCTCCTCGTCTTTGAGGTCGCCATTGGCGAGTTCGACGACTTCCTTCATCGCCTCTACCATGTCATCGTATCGCTCAGCTTGTTCAGCAATTTTCGCTTTTTCAAGTTCCTTTTCTTTCTGATCCATGGCTTTTCGTTATTAATGCAAGCGAAGTGATATAAAATTTGCAACAGCTTACTCGAACAACACCTTCAGAATCTTTGAGGGAGCGGTGGGCTTCCTAATAATCACATGGCTGGCTCTTTGCCAATGGAAATTGCTCCTTACATCCGGGATAGAATCCGCATAGACTACTCGGTCATACTGGGCAGCGGTATGCTAACGAGGAGAGGCTGCTAAGTCGAAGAGAAAAAATGGCGCTGAGGAGTAAATATTCAGATTTGCCGGGCATTGTAAGTTTTTCTATCATGATCATTTCTTTATTATTTCATAGTTAAGCGTCTGAATTACCCAGATAGATTTTGGCTTTAACCTCTGATTTTATGCCACTGCCTTGAGTACCTTGATGCGAAGCGAAATTGAGTTGAAATTTATGTGTTTCTTACTAAACATAAGCTTACACTGTACATGTATTTGGTCTGTACTGCAGGATAATCAACCCGATGTGTTTGAGACTCCTGATATTGTGGAGAAATCAGATGAAATTGACGGATCATCGGTATTTATTGTTTAATATAAGATTATCCTATCTGACATAAGTGATCTCCTCTGGGCCATTCCATTTTATATACACACCTCCTTATTATAATTAACGAGAATGTCAGAATAAGTATACAAAAAAATGGAATTTCAGATTTTATGAGGGAAAGTAGCAGAAATTTTTTCTTTTGCTGGGCATTAAGTAGGCTTCATTTTGGTGGCAAAAATTTTAAGAAAATCGTTTAGGATCTTAGGATTAGATGGAAGGAAAGTTAGGAGGGTAGTGGAACAAGCTTTTCACGGAAATTTTCTGGTCAATGTTAAGTGGGTTTTTGCCTTTTTCTCCGGCCTCCTTGACTGAACCGTGCTCGGTCTGGTATGGTTTGAAAGATCTCTGTCCTGCAAAAATTTAGCAAACAAAGTTGCCGTTGACCCTTAAAACTGATGACGTCACAAGTGATTGAAGGGATGTGGATTTGCACAGCCAGTTAATTGCAGTTCAGGGGCGAATGGGTAAATAGCAGTTTTTGCGGTTTATCTCCATATGTCCATGGTATGGCTCCTACTTACAGTACAGATCTTCTTCAAGCTTACATTCACCATGGGACCTTAGGAGTTGTTTATATGATACTGGAATGACTTTCCTTCAGGAATGAGATTTGTTCCAGAGTGAAGTTTGTACTGCATTTAAGTGAAAAAATCAAACAGCTTGGCTTAAGACGTTCTTACTCGTACCACTCACCCCAGATAACACTATTTGCAATTTGCAATTTTGAAGGAAGTTTTTTTCAGATTGCCTGAAATTTCATATCAAAACGAGAATTTCATTTGGAAAGAAAACCAGAATGAACTGATTCCAGAATGACTTGTATGGGAACAAAATATCATTTTTTTGTTATCATGAAAGCAAGTACAGAGAAATATTTGGAGATGGAATAAACTCATTCCAGGATGAGCACCTTTGGACCCTTGGAAAAAAGTGTTTTATAAATGTCTCATCATCATCATCATCATCATTATCATCACCATTATTGTTATTATTATTATTATTATTATTATTATTATTATTATTATTATTATTATTATTATTATTGATATTGTGAATTTTCAATTTCAGGTCCAAAATGGAGATGAAAATGTTCACTTGTTAAAAATTGACACTGGTAAAGCATTTGAGAAATTCAGTGGAAAATATTTGGATTCTACTGATTCTGGTGAGGAGATGTTTCATGAGTTCCATTCCTCTTTGACCCATTCCTTTCATCCAGTATAATTTCTTTCATAAATAACTGAATCATTTGATAATGCAATTATAGAGCTCTGACTGGCTTTGCCATCATGGTATATGAGCCATTATACCATGCTCTCCAAATATGGTAACTGTACACATCTGCTCAAAATTAAAAACAAGCTGAAAATCGGTTGTTTTTACAAATAAAGTGGGGAAGAATTGTCAATATTTTGTGGGTGTTTTTAATAAAACAATTATTATTCCACTTGCGCTTGTTGGATATGAGATGATTGTAGCCAACTGGGCGCCATGTGCCTCGTTGGCTATCTACCATCTCATATTCAATGCATACTTGTGGAATAATTGTTAAAGTGCCCCTAACCCTTCAATTTGTTTTCTTTTGGTAGATTTCCATATCTTTCAAGACCTCATTTTCGAAAAAAATTTTCAGAAATATTGAATCCTTTTTTTTTACGAGCGCTAAAAGTTACTGAAATTTTAAAATTTTTGCGCACTATAAGCCCCGCTGGACAAATTTTTGTCTCATGGACTCATTAGGAACAAGCCAATGAGAAGCGTCTGATATTTGACACTTTTTTAGCTGTTACGTAAGAAAAGGACACCATTCCAAAGCACGAAGCATTGAAAGTATATATAGTGCGATCGAAGATTATTAGTATGAAAATATGTCCTCTTCCGAAGAGTTTTCCGACACAAGTAGGGAAGAGTATCTTTCAGACGATTCAGAATGCCTTGACTTTTTGCACAATGTCCTTTTCTTACGTCACGCTCCATATTTGGACACATTTGGCCGAGTGGGGGACTAATGCGAACGATGAAAATATGGACAAGACTGCCTTCACTTTTAGCGCTCGTAAAAAAAAGGATTCAGTGTTTCTGAAAATTTTTTTCGAAAATGAGTTCTTGAAAGATATGGAAATCTACCAAAAGAAAACAAATTGAAGGGTTAGGGGCACTTTAAATAACAGAATAGACCACACTACCTAGAAACTTCCCATAGTCTTTTGGAACAGGAGGGAAGATTCTATACATTCCCTTTAAATTAACTAAGGAAAGAAGGATTCAACAAGGCTTACAGCTTAACGTCATCACCCAACAAAGTGGCCAGTCATCTGAACTGAAAGAGTCATGATATATGATCTTAATAGTAACCTTGGCCTCCTGCTCTAGAGAAGAGCCCATTTCCAAATGTGCTAACCAGGGGACAGTACTTTTTTTAGATTTTTACATCTCACTTAAAGTTAGTTTGGCCAAGGGCTAGCTTGGACTACATAGATTCTCCTTCTCCAGTCACTTTGGTCCAGCATTGGCATTCTGAGTTCTCCCATAGTGGCGAACCCATGTGTGTTATGTACGTGGTCCCTAAACACAACATAAGCTTCGATGTGTCATCCTCTTTGTGTCTAACACAATGCCCAGCTAATCTCTTTCTTCTTTCCCTGATCGTGCTAGAAAGCTTTAAGAGGTGACTGTACGGATCTTTATTTGAGATGTGATTCCTCCAAGAAATGTTAAGTGCCCTGCAAGGCGTCCTAGTATTATGAAGGAAATATAAGAAAAGAAGAGTTGCAATGTAAATATTGTTTAGTATTCTTTTATGCCCCTGAATTCAACTGATGGTAACCATAAACAAAGTTTTAGTTCTTTGTTGTTCTGGTTATTCTTTTTTTGGCATTATTCTTTAGATTTCTCAGGGCAATCTGGCCCAAGGCAGATGAGAGGTTATGCGACAAAAACAGAGTATGAAATGCTAGGAGATGGAACAACTAAGGAAACACCACAGAATAAATTCAACAGACTTCAGCATGAGATAAGAGAGCTTGCAGAGGAACTTGAACATATCAAGGTATCATCCCTATCCCTCCTTATAGTTGACAAAGTAAAAACAATCACAATGAATAAAAATTGTTTTTGTTTTTGTTTTTGTAAAATCCTAAGAAATAAAGTAATAGAAGTAAGCCAAAGTGTTTCCATTTTTATGTTTTTGATGGAGCTGAATACAACAGTTAGTCACCAGACAACGTGGGATTAACGGACGTGAATTTTCCCATATCAGACGACTTCTTACCTACTGTCAGTAGATATGTACTGGACTGATCTGTCATTTTGCAGAACAACATGGATTAAAATTGCATGCAGTACATTCTCTTCAAAAGGAAGATGTGTCAGGACTTCTTCTTATGAGAGACCTCCTGCAGTTTGGCTCTCATAAGAGACCACCTCCCATAATCGACCTCTAACTCTTCGCATTTTGGGAGGTCACTTACGTGAGGTTCGACTGTATGTTAAATGACAGTATCGTTGTTTTACATCATTTGCTCAACTAGGTTTTCTGTAATTCCAAAAACCTCTGTTGAAGCTTACGTGATCTCTGAGCATTGCTGCTTCATTTTAAAATTGTTGTTTTACAGGACACAATGCAAGATGAAAAGGAAGAGAAGAAACTCTCTCCAGTTGTACTCGTACAAGAGGTAAAATCATACTTTAAGGATCAAATTAGTTAGGTGAACTGCCCTACCCTGCTTGATATTCAGGTTTTTTATTTTAAATACATTAAATATCATACTCATGCAATCCATCCTTTTTTTGCTATTAGCTACCTTTTCATTCTGTTAAGATTTTTCTTTTCACAGAATTCACAGAGAGAAACCTCTTGGAGAGCTGTCTCCATTTTGTGTGAATTTGACTCTTAGAAATTAAACTTCAACCCCATTTTAACTCCAACAAAGAACAAAATAACTAGAAAAGTTTTTTTTTTTAGATTTGAAGATTTTATGTATGTTTTTGGTAATTCTTAACCTGTGTCTAATTTCTGTTTTAAGCAGGATGTTAGATGTCAATAAAAATCGATCAGTGGAAAGCTAGTCGATAAGTCGATAGTATTCTATATTAATTTTGTCACTAATTATTGTCGATTGTTATATTTGTCGATAAGAGTCAAAAATCACAGTAATCTCAGGACAGGTAATCAATTTCGATAGACTTTTGAGACATGAACTGAGAATATCTGTTGTGGATCTACGCAAACTTGAGGTGAATGCTGCGTAAGGAGAAGGATTTGGACGTCGCAATTCTTCAAATGCACACGGATAATACCAATTTACAAAAAGATATAAAAACCATTCAAACAAATGCTGCGTCAGCTCAAGTAGACTTTCAATAAAAGTCATTCGTCCAATTTAATATGGTTCAAAACTTTTCAAAGAGATCTTAATGATTTGCTAACTGTTGAAACAGTTGCTTCTGATCCTTTTTGTCCACCAATAGTTTTTGGAAAAAAATTGCACTCTAACACCAATTTTGATGGAAATCAATAATCACACGAAATTTTATGATGGACTTTTATCGATTTCAGATGTTCACTGATTGATTAGTATTGATATTTATTAACAACAATCGATTTTAATTGACTATCGAAATTTTTGACATGTAATGTCCTGTTTTTAGTAATTCTTATTCGTTTTATGAACAACCAAGACAAGACGAGACATTTATTACCATAATTTTGTGTACGATTTCTTAGCACTTAGCTAGCCAAAAATTCTAGTCATGGGGTGCCAAATTAGTTCTATTACAAAACAGATATTACCTGGTAATAAGTAAAAAGCAAAGAGAAAAGAAAAGAAAGAATATGCTGATCTCTTTCATTAGAGAGATTTGGAATCACTTTTACAGCAAATGGCAATCGTCAGCTTGAAGTTGACAATTCTCAAAGTAGGAAATAAGCAGATAAAAACTATGCAAAATAATTTTTATTGATAAGCCTGGCATGACACTACTTATTTTTGTGTAGATATAATATTAGCAGTAAACAGCAAGTAAAAGAAAAATTTAGTCAGTCACATGGTAAAAACTGACATTTGTCATTTGCTGTTTGCTGTAAACTTGACTCTAAATTTCTCTATTGTGTTAGAATAAACTTCATTCATTCATTAATTGACTCATTCATTCATTGTCGTTTATTATATTATCTTTTTACAGGTCCAAACGCTTCAAAAACAGGTACATGCAAATGCTCTTTTCCAAGGTTATCACAGTCATGAAAATTCCTTTAATTTCAGCTGAAGTTCTTTGAATGTCATTGAATACAATAAATTCTTTCATCAAAGAAATTCCTCAAGTTGTCCTTGAATTACATGCATCTTTGAAAAACTAAAAGCTGAATTTAATAATTATTAATAGTTCTTTAAAGGTCCTTGAAGAATTATGTCAAAGGTACTTAGTAATGCACACTTTTGAAGAAGATAACCATACTTCAGACTGATGATGATGGTATTATCAAATTTAGGAGAAACTTCCTTTTGGGGTTGTCACTAAGATTTTAAGTTGCCGGGTAAATACCACAAGTGGACGGGAAATCAAACAGCCAGGGACTTCTTTTGGTTCTGTTTTTCTTCCATTTTCCAATGAAAGTAGCTGAGACCCGGGGACCACATTCATAGTAGCGGGAGGAAATCCCCGGTCCCCAGCTCTTAATGACGGCCAAGTTGTTCTGTGTTCTAAGTGTTTTATTTACATATCTGTTTTTCATTTGTCACATATTCAGCTCGAGGACTTACATCTGGTCAATGTGCTAGGGAAAGAGGTGAGTAAAATTAATAGTGTTAGTGAGTCAGGATGTTAATCATGCCCTCCAACCCAAATAAGAAAGGAAAAGAAAAGAAAATACCAAACAAACAAAAGTCCAAAATGTAATAAGTGTCAGATTGTAGGCATACACACTTGGCTATGAGATATGCACATAGGGATGTCATACGTGAAGTAGCAACCATATTTAGCCGCCTAGTGATCAAATGTTTAGCTTCCTGAAATTAAGAGAAGCAAGTTGAATGACATTGAGTCAGTTATATCGTCAAGCCCTCCGTGCATGTGTCTTGTAGGCACTGAAATTTTTTCAACTACAGTTCAAAGCGGCCAAAGAACCTGGAGTCAATGGCAAATTCAAACCACAACTACAGTAGAACCCCGATAACTTGAACTCCCCTCTAACTCAAACTAAGTCCCATCTCTCTTGGATTTCACCCCACTTGGCAGTCATTTTTACTTGGCTGACTTGAACTCGGATAACTCGAATTCCTCGCTGACTCGAACTAAAGTTACTTCCCCTTGATTAAAATTTCACTGAAATTTAGCCTGATAACTTGAATTCTGGTTCTTGTAACTCCACTCAGATGCTATGTCATTAGCTGTTCTTGTTGTATAAAATTAATTGGTAAAACCACTAATACTAACACTACTGCAATTTGGTTTTGATTGGTGCAACTACAGGCCATGTTTTATCATGAAAAGCATAATTGTGTTACAATTTTGGTTAAAACAAGTTAAATTTGCACTGACTATACACTGAAGTGCTGAAAAATCAGTAACTACTAATATTATTAATATTATTTTATTTCTTTTCCCTTCAGAGCTTGAGTTAATGGGGTCCTACTGTATGGCATTCCCAAGCCAGTCATTCGCACTGTTGGTTCTTAGCTCTAACTGGTTTTATTTATTACAGGCTTTGACAGTGGCATCAACACCTCAAGCAGGATTGTCAGAGTAAGTCTAAAAGTAGTTGTCAAGTTTAGTCATTAAATAAAGAAAGAAATTCACATAAAGCTCTGTCCAAATAATAGTGAAGGGGAGTAGACCTAAACTGTAAGTTCTTTGTTTCAGTTTTATAGAGTACCAGAAAATAGTATGAAATTAATTAGAATTAAATCCAACACTCCAAAAAGACAAGAATAAAGAAACAAATTGTGAAAATTCTATTCAAAATAAATTCTGATAATAATTATGTGATATTCTGTACATGTATGTTTTGGCATTGTTATAGGTTATGCAGGGTAAAACTCCCTGTAAAGCAAACATGTGTTGTTCAGGGAGCCATGTTTATTTTCAACATGCCTTTCCAAGGTAGGCCTGGTTGCTAGGCAACATGGCCGGGTTACATATGTGACACTCCCTTAGTAGGAACAAAAGCAGTCAAATTTTAACCTTAAAAGTCCCAAGATTCCCTTAATTGGAAGTTCACAAAAAAGTCCAAAACTTGTGAACTTTTAACATACAAAAAATAAAAAATTCCCCTTAATTCCGTCTTTGTGAATGATCACATCACAAGGTTTTGTACCCAGACTCAATGTTAACGTCTAGAAAACAATTTATCATAAAATAAGCTCTGGCAGGGGATGAAATACTAGTGTCTTTTGATCTTTGTTTTTTTCTTCAGACGTCTGCAGACTCAACTTGAAGCTTTTAAATCTGCAGAAGCATTAGGTAGCAAGCAAGCAAAGGTACAGTGTTAACTGACAATCCTTTTTTATACCACAAATATGTTACCTCTCTGTTAGTGCCAAGAGTGTCACACTGTTTTTACACTATAATGTAATAAGGTCAATAAAAAATAAAAAGGCATTATCCCCCTTAAACAGCTTTGTTAGATTGTCATGCAGGGGTGCAGGGATGTTGTGGTGATTAGAGCACTCAAGCTGGTGACCCACAGTTGAGTTGACGTGTCAACACCAAATAATGGTTGAGTTTGTAGTTGGTTCTCTCCTCTGCTCCTCAAAATCAGACATTTTTAAATTCCAAGTTGATCAGAAAAATAAGTCTATAATAAGTTGGGCCACAGATCAATCAGTTCATGGAACTTTCAAATGTCACTCTCTTTTTAAATAATGTTAGTTAATTTGTTTGTTTTTTCCAAGCATTCTAGACCATTGTACATCATGAAAATGAATTGAGTCAGACTAATTAAGTTTGACGCCTGAATCAACTGTCCAACTTGTATCACTAATTAAGTTCAATGTCTGAATCAGCCATCATTGAAACTTCTACCATTTGGATAGACTCAAATAGGTATTAAGTCTGGTACTTGAAAAATTTGACGTTTGAACTTGTCCTAAGGTAATACTTAATTAGTAAGTTAATTAACAAGAATCCTCTCCTCCTGCTAGAGTGATGAAAGTTGTGTTACTTATGAGCTGTTTTACAAACCAGAGCATGCTAAGTTCAATCAACTTTCAAAGGTATGACTTTATACTAATTTAACACCTGATTATTTCACTGTCTTTGCTGTTTTTACATCTGTCACAATACTGTCATGTGCTTGCTGTTTGAAGTATACAACCTGTTAAGATGCATTCTTTGATTCTCTAAATTTCTAGTCTCTTTAAGTCAGTTAGCCAGAACCTGTTATATCTTGTGTTCAATGTCCAGTACGTATACAAGATTAATGTATTGGGGAGGTGGTAAGAAACTCATGGCTTGGTGTTGGTTTCTTATCTATGACAGCTCCAACATAAAACACATGTAACATAACATAGACCACGTTTTATCCCAAATTTAAGAGTAGCTATGTGATAAGCTTATGTTTCCTAGTAGAAATAACAATATAAGATACTACCAAAGTTTTTTTTTTAATTTAAAGATGTAATACATAAAATTAGAACTTCTTTGTCAAGCACTAAAACTAAAATTGTGTAAGTTAAAATTTGAATGTTTTAAATTGGGCACAGATTCGCAATTGTCTGAGAGAGAAAAGAAACTGAGAAACCCTTTATGCAGTTTTTTTAACTTAGCAATACTAGTCCACTAGCTCTGGGACAAGTATTGATGGAGAAAATTTTTTTGGAGGTTTTGGAAAGATGTGTGAAGAAGTAAATAGAGTGGTGGCAATAATTCTTTACCCTTTAAGTTCCCAGAGTGACCACTCCCAACAAAATCAATATATCATCAAGAGAAACGGTAAGGAGAATTTTAAAAAAGGTCACCAAAGGGAAAATTCTCTCAACTAACTTTTTAAGGAAATGTGTTAAGATCAGTTTGGAGAATGTTTATGTGCATATTGAGGCTTAAAGGGTTAAAACAATGAGCAAAACAAGAATTAGCTATCAATTTAAGACAAGTGAACTGAAAAATGTAGAGAAGTTGGTGGAGCAATAATTTTTTCAGGCCTTAAAGTCTTGTTACAATAAGCTGAGAATGTGAATGTTTGTACAATCTGTGAAATTATATTCCTGGTAGGTGGTCCTTGAAAATCGCATGAGGACCGTGAAAAGTCCTTGAAAAATGGTTGCAAATCTTTGTATGAACCCTGGACTAAGAAATCTCAGCTTTTTCTTAGAAATCCTATCCTGGGCATCTTGGATTTCACAGATTCAGAGCACATAGTTCATTCTCTTCCATGTTAATCAAACTCAATTATTAGTTATGCAAAGCTCTATTTTAAAGGCATCATTAATTAGTCCAACTCACTTTAGTCCTTGACATGGTGAATCATCCATGCTGCATAACCTAAGATAATTTGTTTTTACATTTACATTAATTGCAGTTGACTGCTGATAACTTAAACTCTCGCTAACTCGAACCTAGTGCTAACTCGAACCCTTGATAACTCGAACCTCGTGCTAACTTGAACCCTCAAATATAACTCAAACCTCCCGCCAACTCAAAGTAATTTTTGTTTCCCTTCAGCTCATGTCTATATAATTGGGGGAAAAACAGTGTACTGAAATCCAAAACTTTGAATTTATTTCAAAACAACCATGTCAATTTTTGTCTTTACTTTTTTGTCAAATTGAGTGTCCATCCTTGTATATTTTATCAAACTTTGTTGTTGTGTTTTAATCAAGGTTTGTTGTTTAATCAATCTATATCTCTTGCTGCCCTTGAAGTAAAGTGTGTCAGATACTTACATTCCCTCCCCATCCATTTGCTTATTTCCTTGTTTCTGGTTATTTGCTTTGAACGCCCAATAACTCAAACTCCCGATAATTCAAACTTTTTTTGATTTCCCTAGAAGGTTTGAGTTATCGGGAGTCGACTGTACATGCTTTACCTTGCAAAATCTATTATAGACACAATCGCGCACTAGACATAATTGCAAGCTTCTGCTTTTGGGTGACTAAAAAAATTGTTATTTTTTTAGATCAGTGAAATGGAACAGAGAGTACAGAAGCTTGAGACAGTTCTTGGCAATGAACCAACTCAGCTCGTAAAAGCACATTTTTTGTTGTTGTCTTGCCTTCCTGTACATACTTAACAATTAATGAATGAGGCTGAGTATCTTATGAAGAATTATGGAGATCGAGGAGGAACGTGCTCCGAGATCTCCATAATTCTTCATATGATACGAAAGCTGAATTCAATAATTGTTTTATTATTCATTCAAAATAATTCCTAGTTTAAAAATGTAGCTAAAACAAGCTTACCTGCATTGATGTTAAGTTTATCTTCGATAGTTTATGTTTAGGTTTGTCCAGCCTCGCAAATATTCGCCAAATAGTAGATGTCACCCTCCGAGTTTTCTTCTTGCTGTTTTTGCTTTGTGTTTAGCCATTATTTCACCTAGTTCCAGCTGTAGTTCTTACTCTTGAAACAAGTGAAGTGTCCGCCATTTTAGTTTTTACAACAAAAACAACTCAATCTCATCCCCAGGTCTTCTCGGTTAATGGTGCATTAACCTGTAGAAGGCTGCATTTTTGATGTCATTTCCTCGTTAAACACAAAATTCTTCCAAATTTGGTCATCTGTAACTAGTTATAGTGAATTATGCGTGTGCTTTTAGCCAATCAGAATTGGGAAAATATTTTGAATGAATAATAAGTTTTGTTTACTTTGTTAGTACAACTGTGTAGCAAACCCATCATCTTCTTACAACAGCCTTTTTTCAGCTATACATAAGTTTGACCACTTTCTCAACCGTGTTCAGCCAGCCCAATTGCAGTTATTATAAACTATCTTTTTGTTGTGCTCAACCAACTCTTTTTTTTTTCTGTCAAGTTCTTGATAAGAAATAATAATGATGAATAAAGTATGAAAATCGCAAATTCACCATTTTCACATAGACCATAATATACCTTGTTTACCCCCCAAAATTTTGCATAACCATCGTTTCCAATTTTTCCTGGGTATTACTGTCATCCCAAGAGAAATCAAAGAAAATCGTTATGCAAAATTTGGGGGGAGGGGAGGTAAAAGAGGTGCATTATACTCTGTATGAGAATGGTGAATTAGTTACTGCGGTTTGAAGAATTAATTGAAAGAAGATCGTCTTAGTTATAGATGCCAGGCTTGTAAGGGAGTTGAACCCTTGATCTCTGTCAACCTGGTGTAGCACTCTTCCAACTGGGAGTAGGACCTGATTAAGGATTAATAATCTTGCAGTGAAACCACGCTCTGTAGACACCCATATATAACAGACAGTTTCATTTGTCACAACAAAAACATCATACATTGTCTCTAACATTAACCCGGTTAATACAGACACTGGTTAATTCTGGACAATGGACACTTTTCTATGGCCCAAGTCACATTCTCTCATATTATTATATCATCATTTCCACTATACAGCCACTGGTTATCTGTGCACTGTCCATGACTTAATATCTTACCAGTGAAAACCTAACAGAAACAGAGAATGACCTTTCAAACCTTCTGTCTAATGTTCAGTCAATCTGGCTGGGTTCCGAACTTAAAGCATCAGTACATAGTAACGTGTCCCCTATGTTTTTTCTAAGAGCCTGCTTAATATGGACACTAGGATAATACAGACTTTAGCGCATGTCCCCTTGGTATCTATATTAACTCGGTTACACTGTATATTGTATGCATTCAAAAGCTGCAAGTAGAGTAAATGTTATTAGGACGGAATCCATCAGGAAATTGACTAGTTTTAATTTTCAGTGGACAAAAACCTTGTACCAGAATAATTTTAAGCATATTGCCTTCTTTTTCACATTATTCAATGGCTATAGATGTAATTAGTTATCTGTAATAACACCAAAGAAAATTTTTTTATGGGAGCTGTAGAAAATTAATATCAAATTTCACAAAATTACATCATCTTACACGTGAAATTTTCAGAATTTTATCTGTGTTTTCACATTTCTTGTGAAATATGACATTTATTTTCTCAGGCTCCCATGAGAAATTGTCTTTGGTGTTATTACAGATAACTATTTTTATCTCCAGCCCTTGAAAAGTGTACAAAAGATGGTTAAAAGCAAAACTCACAAAAGACTTGTTTCATGGAAATCTCACCTTGAATTGCTACTAACCAGTCTTTTGTAATCTTATATTGTTTATGGGTTATTCTGGTACAAGGTTTTTCTCCACTGAAAATTAAAATTACTCAATTTCCTAATGGATTCCGTCTTAACCATGAGGCATTTTTGTCTTAATTTACAGTCTGCAATAACTACTGATCTTGAAATAAAGGAGAAAAATTTGTTGGTTAGTATTACCTTATGCCTTATACAAAATAATTAACAATTATTGAATGAGGCTGATTATGATCTGAAAGACTTATGCAGATCAAGGAGGCCAAGATGGATAATACCCTCCAAGATTTCCATAAATCTTCAGATTATAATATGAAAGCCGACTCCAATGTTTTATTGTTAATTTAAAATGATTTTTACTGTAAAAAATTCTTATCCCAATCGACGTTAAGTTCATGGGATGTTTAGTCTAACAGGTACTCTTCAAATAGCAGTTTTTATCCTTCGAGTTGTGTTTTTATTGTTCTTGGTACGTTTTTAGGCAATAGTTTAGCAATTTCTTCTTCTCAAAATGTGTGAAATTCTACGCCATATATTTCTCCAGTTCTACCAAAATAGCTGAGCTAACACAGCCTTGTCTCAGAGCTTCTTGGTTGCTGTGGCTTTTCTGGCGGTATCCACAAAGTCTTCATGATCGATCATTTTACCAGATACTACAAAAATGTCTTCGAAATTGGTCAATGCTTGCTGATTATAAAGAATTAGACAGGGGATCTGAGCCAATCAGAAACGGAGAATAATTTTGAATGAAAAAAGTAATTTTTTTACTCCAAGAAACAGATCTGTCTCACTATAATATTAAAAAATTAGGATTTCCGAAAAAAAAATTTTTGTCAATTTTTTCTTTGGCTGCTATTAGAAGAGCAAGAGTTTAACTGAAATAACTTGTATCTTGGTTAGATTATTTTTATCCAATTGAAACACTCTATGCTGCTTGTATCAGCTCACACCAGTTTCTGTTCCAAAGATGCAGGACAAGGCCTTAGGGAAGCTGTGCTTTTTCAACTGATGTTAAGCAAACACTGCTTTTGCATCGTTAATTCTTGTACAATCTGGGGTGCAAAAAAGTTAGCAATTGCAACGTATATAAAAATGTTTGTCATTATTAATGGTTTCTATAAATCCTTTGTTCATTTTTTGAACAATAGGCTGCAGCATCAGCTCTTGAAGCAAAGGTTGCATTACTCGATGCCAATCACATTGAACACGTTGATGCACGCTTACAGGTAGGTCAATAGGTAGTGATATCCTATGCTTAACGTGGTGGAGTGACAAGGAACTCTGCTTCATATTGGCTTTCCCTGGTTTATAAATCCTGTACGTTCACGTTTTTTATGTCGCAGTCATTCACTGTCTTCGTCTTCTTCTATTTTTAATTGTTTTGTCTGTTTACAGGGTATTTTACACCACATTAGTGCTTTATCTGAGAAAAAGGAAGAAGCTGAAAACAGTGCTAAAGAAAACAAGGTGCCGTTTGAAGATTGTCTATACCTTGCATCAAATTTTACATGTAGTATTATGCCTTGTTCAAAAAGTTAGTTGACTTCAAGACTGCGATTTAAGAAAAATTTTTTGTACAAGGTACAGTTGTAAGATTTTCTTACTTTAGTGACAAATTTTACACGCCCTGTAGCCGCTCGCGGATTCAGCTTTTTAATAAATAGAGGATATAACATAGTCGCGCGGAGATACGAAATTTCTCTTCGAGTGTTGCGCTCACTCGTGAAGTACTTTTCAACAGGATTTGCGGGATTTAAAATTTATCCTGGAAATAAAAGGCTTACAGTTTTTAAATACTTTTTTAGGTTTCAGAATTATATGATCTTCTGAACAAATGGGACTCCTTTGTTGATGTGGTACCTGATCTGGTAAGTTACTTATAGTGTTCCGATCTAGCACGGCTTAATCCATCACAACTAACTTAACTGCTAGAAAAATGATAGAGTGTGGTCAACCGACCACACTTGTCTCCCAGACTAGAGGCGAGTTAGCTAAGGGCGCTTTCTATTTGCCAGAACTGACCTTAATGAGAATTTCACTCTAAATCAAAACTCTCCAGCCAGATAAGTCAAATCCTAAAAAGAGTGCAGGAAGGAGATGGTTTTTCAGCAAAAACCCCAGGAAAAAGCCGATCTCATTGTCAAAATGACTGGTCCGGCAATGATCCGGCCGATCATTTCTGACTTTTGGAAAGCGTCCCAAGACTTATCTTTATATGCTTGTATAATAGATTGGTAGTGAGTCTCATGTAAGACGCGTCATTCCCCCATGCCCTCTATAAATAGGGAAAATGAGTTGACAGTCAAGTGTTTTTCAGTGTAATTCATATCACTCGGACAACGCAAGTTAGAATTTAATAGCCTGTTATAATTTACTTTGAATATTGCAGTAATTTATTTATTTAGTAAGTTCCAAACGAAACGTGACTAAATGAAGCATTTTTTTAAGAAGACCTTATCTCCAAGGACGATAGATTTAAGTTTAGACAAGGGAAAGTCGAGTCGCACTCGTCCATTAACTCTTGAGGTTAATTTTTTTCCTTACCCCAGAACTTTCTGATGTTTCTTGATATGTGGCCCAACCCTAGTTGCATTTTTAACTTTTGAAATTAAGAATTGGGGCCCCGACTTATTTTTTCTTTCACATCTTAAACTTTATTTCTAGATAACAAGACTGCAGACTTTGAAAGCTCTTCATGAACAAGGTACTTACTAACTTAAGCTGCTTTTCATCGGAAAAATACTTATCCGGACTCTTGAATCCTAAAACGGATTTTTTTATCTCAACCTAGGGAAACCATGAGTTTATTCGCAACTCACACACTGTTCCATGACAAACTCGTTTGCCCCCAAACTTTGCATAAGCATTGTTTTCAATTTCTCTCGGGCTTAAAACCGTGCACGCTCGGGACTGATGGAAGTTGCGAATGAAGCTCGCATGGCCAAAGCTTGACCAAATACTGCTTAGGACTACTGCTCTACCCACCCCCCCTCCCCCCCCCCCCGCCCCGGCCTTGACGGGATCGTTGTAGTCCATTGCAGAGTTATCGGCCTCAATAGTAGCGAGCTTAAAGGAGCTGTGTCACGAATTTTGTCAAAATTCTAACATATAGGAGCTGCCAGCAAACTTCTTTCAAACATATACGTAATCGCTCAAAACATTAAAGGAAGGTATTTTTAACACAGAAAAAACAAAAGGAAGCACGGATGGACAAACTTGAAGAAGATTAAAACGGATTGAAATTGTGGGTTTCTTAAATCTTGTTACCCCTAACAGTTTTTCAAAGTTTATCTTTGTTGTTAAGCACCAGACGTTCTTGGTACCACGGACGCCAACCGGAAGTGTTTTTGCAGCATGACACCTACTGCGCATGTCAAGACGTTCTTGAGTTGCGGTCACGGATTTCAAAACGCGAGTTCTCTGGTTGAAACCAGAGGTTCAAATTCTGGGTTCTTCGAAGAGTATTCGTCATACAAAAGTAGAAATTCTTCGTCTGAAATCATGTTTTCTTCGTAGGAAAGAAACAAAAACTTGGCGCAAATCTTTGAAACACATTTTCAAATGAATTATTCTGTCGGCATTCGTGATGGTTTCACGTTGGTTTGCTTAATGATTTGCATTTGGAGCGTAAACCGCTTCCCCGATCCAGTTCTGCGTGGCCAGCCATACCGTTCGTGAATCAAGAACGTCTGGTGCTTAAGTTCCCTAATGTTGCTTAAGCTCCCTAACGACGCACGTCATGCCTTGGCGATAACAAATTTGTATTACTAATTGTCCCTGCTCTTGTAAAGATGATCTGCCCAAAAATTTAAGCAAAACTGAGAATGGAAAAGTCCACTTCCGGTTGACGTGTGTCTCTCAAAGAACGCCTTTGCATAAAGTCCCCAGTGCGTAAACGATCTACATGATTCCAGTTGTTGGAAAGGTGGACAATTTAACGTTATTTTGTTGTTATTACATTGTAGCAAGCCAGTTTGGTCAGTCATTACTTCAACTTGACTCGTCTCAGTCCACATTGAAATCCCAGATGCAGAATCAAGCAAAATTGTTGAACGAGGTTAATATTGTTAATGATATAGGAAATAAATCATGTTTGAACTGCGACGATCATTTCTTCATTTTCGAGGTTAATATTGTTAAATCCATTAACGCGTTGTGTATTATTGTAAGGGACAGTGAAATACCATACAACACTGAGGACGAGAAAAATGAGACACAACACCTGCAATTCACAATGGAGGGCACAGTTCCCTCTTCTGTACTTTTAATGTATAAGTTAGCCTGCGAGCAAACTCTCCTCTTGCGAGAAGTCACGCGCGAGCGGCACGCGCGTTCACTGATGGCTTGGCTTGCCTCGCTCGCCACCCAGTGTGTAGGTATAGCCTGGCATCATCACCAACGAGATGGCTGGAATAAAACTGAACATTATTATACCCATTGCGCTCATCTGACCCCCAAAAGGAATCCTGTTTACAGGCTACTGTCACAAAAAGGCGTTTATCCTGCTGTTATTTCTCGTATTATGGCTGCTTGCCTTTCTTTTGTGAATGCCCAGTTGAAACATTTTTTTCCTTGTTTTTTTGTGTTTTTTTTTTTCAGCTGGAAGCCAGCTTCACAGCAAACGTAGCTGCCATTGAAGCCAACTGCGCAAGAGTAGAAGCGCGAATGAATGCTCTGCTTGAAAAGTTCGAGACCAAGGGACGGTGATAGAAATAAAGAAAAGGGAAGCAAAACTGGTTAGCTGATAAATAAGTAAAGACTAAGGAAACAGTTGCTCTTAACATTAGAGACCTTTAGATTCTACAACGAGAAGGACTACGAGTACGATATTTTCTTAATGCTAAGAAGTGCGCGCGCGTGAACCAACGTGATAGCTGTCGTCATTCTACCACGAATTTTAGCGTGAATGTCGTACTGGCTGAAACAAGTTATCAAATGCTAGAGGTTTTATCATTTTGCGATCGGGAAAGGGATCAATCTCATTCAAAAAAGATAACAGTGCTAACTTTTTGGTGAATCAATCGTACAGTGAAACTTTCCGACAAAAAACCTTCAGTCAAATTTCCTACTCGCAGTCGTTCTTGTACTCGAATCTAAAGGTCTCTACTTATGAGACGAACCGAACAAGGAAATATTTAAAAAGCCTCTTGCTCTTTTCCATTCAATTTTAAGGTCTTTAAATCCAGGGTCGAGTTGTTCAAAGCTGGGTTAAGATAACCCAGGGTTAGTGCGAGATTTGAATTCAGATTTGAAAGCCATTTCGATTGTTTGAAACGTCATCAAGTCCACGCGCGACTCCCTCAGAGCAAACAATGCAGAATATTGTAATCACGACACACGAAGAGAGCATAATAGGGCTGTTTATAGAAAATAAGCCACGGCTTACATAAGACGCGAACACCCCGTATAAATGGTACAAAATCTATGTTCACGGCTTATTCAACCCAAGGCCAGCTCAAGCCGCGGCTTATCCTGGCCGAGGGGTTTTGGGATGGGCTTATCCAAGCCGCGGCTTACCTTGGACGTGAAAGTGTTCGTATAAATGCACTCAAACGTTGTCCGCGGCTTGCTGAAGCCGTGAACGAATACTGCGCATGCTCTGTTTTCAATTATATCCCAGACCTTCACGGCCGAGAGACGCGCGTTGCAGTGGCGGGAAAATGAGTTTTGTTTACATTTACAAAGTGGAAAATGGCGGATAGAGATTCATGTAAAAAAAGAAATGTGTGGAGTGCCCAAAAAGAAAAACAAATCCTGCTCATATGCAGCGAGCTTGAGATTGCGGGGCAGTTCGATGTCTGCGTTACCTCGGCAAGCGTAAGTTCTCCGATTTTAATTTTAAATCTACGCTTAATAAAAGTACAACCTGGCCGCGAACTAAGCCGTGAACCATTTATACGAGCAGTTTGCGTCTAATATAAGCCGTACTCGTATAAATGGTTCCTTTCACGTCTTATGCAAGCCGCGGCCAGAGTAAGCCGCGACTTATTTTCTCTCGTATAAACGGCCCTAATATCTCATTCTTCTCTCTTGACAATACAGAATAAAAGTTTGCGGACCTCTCCGAAAACCAGCAGATGATGCCGACGGCAGAATTTTTCTCGATTTTTAAAAGACAGGTTAAGGTAAACAGAGGTATTGAAAAAAATTCCTTTGTAAAGTGATTTTTTTTTCAAGAATTTGTACCTTTTAGCCTCAATTTTCGACAAAATATCGTTTAAGAGTTGTTTCCTTTCATTAAAAAACTTTTCAAGGGTACTATTATCAAAGTGGAAAGATTCCTTAGTCGAAAAGATTATTTATTGTCTAGAAAGTAAAGTAATCAAATTTATGCATAGTGGCTAGTTAGATAGCTTTAAGTATATATATAATGGTAATAGGACTGAGTGGAGTCCAATTCGGTCATACGAGTGATTAACAAAATTGTGGGAGTCCGATTTGTTAATCACGAGTATGATTACGGACCTAAAATGGACGATTCGGAAGTCCTGATACCAATTAATCATAACCATTACAATTTCTGAGAAAACAAATGCATTCCGGCTTTTTCGGTGAAAGAGCTTTTAATACCAATTATCCAAAATTAGAGAAAATATCACTTGCGGAGACACTGTCTGATGTTACACTGAATTCGTCAATTTTGGGAAATCCCCAGTTTGGTACGATAAGTGGTTGTTTCTATCGTCATTGTGATAAATTCTGTGATTGGTGGATTTAGCTGAGTGCACTTGATATGATTGGCTGATGTAACTGCCCAATTAGAGGTGTGCGATTACAGCCAACTGTCTGATTACACTGTCTAATTATAACCCTACACGATAATTAGTGGAAAATAAAGCAGTTAATGCTCCAATCAAATTTGATGAAATTGTAGTGTCATGATTATATTAGAAATAAGGTCTAGAAAAGAAGAAGAAGTTTCTGCCGTTATGATATTGTTGTTACAAGGAACAGTTGTGTGGCAGGAATACGTTGGCTGAAGAACTTTAAGACAGGTGAATTGTTCGAGTGGCGATAATCGTGGAGAGCTTGGAAGGTGACTTGTTTAAGTTTTCAAAGTAGCCTAAAAATGCTGCTTCATATTTTAATGGAGATCCAGTATGGTGTTACTGTTTAAGAAGGAAAAAAGAGTCAATAAATTTTAGAATATTATGGTAAAACGGTTTCCATCATCTGTCATTTTCTACCCCATACTTGTTAACTCTGTATCTCCGGCTAGAAAATAAAACAAGTGCTTTAGTCTTTCTCAAATTTAGCGGGAACGCTCGAACCACTAACCTTCGTCCCATAGTGCAGTTGAGAAATTTCGCCAAGAAATAATTTGGGTTTGTGTAGAGTGTGAAAACCGAGTGCAAAGAGCGAAAAAGTGCGAAGCGCGAAAAAAAGGACGACGACTACAACTTCAAAGGTTTTTATTTCCGATACAAAATTGTTAAAAATATGAGTTCTTCCACTTGGTGCCATTTTGCTTGCAATTTGAACTTCTTGGGTTCGAATTCAG
Organism: Porites lutea; assembly: GCF_958299795.1. NCBI lineage: Eukaryota > Metazoa > Cnidaria > Anthozoa > Scleractinia > Poritidae > Porites > Porites lutea. The sequence goes on from NC_133203.1 coordinate 49,886,632, forward strand.
CTGAGCTAGGATCAAATGAATATTCTGGATGAATTACCATGCTTAGAAAAAAGAACAATTTTAAACACGGTTTATTTTACTTACAAACTTTTTTGTTTTTGAATGATTTATTAACCACGCAAAATATACAGGAGATAATAAAATAAAATAACTAATTTACAACTCCAATAGCTCACAACAACAACAACAACAACCAAACACTAACAATACAAAAAAACATAATAAATAAAGTAAATAACTATAGTTTTTACAAAAAAATTCCTACTAGTCACTAAGATCACTAAGATAACAATGACACCAATGACACGTGTAGGGTTGCAAACTTGGTGCCGTGAAGTCATCTCGGGCGAAATGTTCACAGTAAGAGAATTTTACATAGCCAGCTAACACAAATATATTTACGAAAAAAATGAAAAATATATATTTACGTCTGTCTCGTCTCTTCGCCTAGACGATTTTCTCGATGGACTGAAGCTGCACACATTTGCAGGCTAATTTTGCAGTGCTTAATAAAAAAAGGAAGGAATATATAGTTATGGTAAAAACGTCGAAGGCGCCTTTGTTGAAAATTTACGATATATATTTTAATAAATCGAGATGTGTTATAAAGTTCATCGATTTACCAAAGCACAAGTGCTTAGTAATTTTTGTCTATGCAGACGATTTGTTGGCGGTTGAAATAGGAATGAGGATAAACAAAACTTTGCCGAAACTCAAAAGTATTTAAAGAGCGCGTGGAAAGAAATTCACCACCGCCCTATTTTTATGCAGACTCGTGTGGTGGCGTCACATGTTATTGAATTGGGTTTGAACACATGTGTAGGGTTACAAACCTGTTATGTCTGTACACCAGTTGTCCTCAAGAAAAAATCATAAAGATTAGATAAAGAAAATAGCAACATGCTGAAAACCTCCGAAAGTAGTTCAAGACCAAGGGAATTAGCGCTCGGGAAAGATTCTGTGAGGGAAAAACTTCGCGCCAAAATACGTCAACGCATTCACAACCCCCAGTTTGAGGAAGGAGACGAAAATGTGAATACTTTGAATCGAGAGAAAGCGCCAAGAACACAACAAGAACGAAGAAAAACTGCTCCTTTACAGAATGATAAGGTGGGTGTACTTTGTGTTCGATTCCGCCTCAAAATGCATGTGTTGTTCTTCTCGCAGCCGTATTTAAACTGTGCCCGGCCGGTACATGTATATGTAGAGAAAAATAGCCTTTTGGATGATGTTCAGTCAGCATATTTGTAATTTGTTTCCGCGCATAACACCAGTTAGTTATGGGCATTTGTAGGCTTTCTTCGTTTTTTACAGCGATCTGATGGTAAAATTTTACTTTCTGATTATTTGTGTATTTCCTACTACCTGTCCATACCACCTGCTTCTTTAAGTGTGCTCCCAGAATCCTTTTCGTGACCAACAACAAAACGTAACGCTTCACTGACCGCAAGAGAATCTGACCTGTAAGCTCGGGAGCGGTGTACTTCCTTATAGGATGGCCTATACGGGGATGTGCCGCTGCACAGGGTATGGGTTTTTGTCCTCTCTGCACGGGACAAGGTATATAATAATGTCGCGCTATGTTATCAAGGTAGATTATTTTTATCCTTAACAGGTTATTCAACAAGATTCTAATAACAAAATACCTCTGGATGCGCCTGAGAAGGAACACAGACAGAGGAGACATCATGGAAAAAGAGAAAGCAAAGAACAACCAAGCCTGTATACTGAAGATTGCGGCAGTAGTGTACAAACCCACAAAGAAAAGAAATGTACGCCCACCGAAAGAAGAGAAAGAACTAGTAATTCCAAAGATAAGTTCTGGGATAGGAAAGAAATTTCTGAAGAAGAGCATAGATCAACGCACACGAGACAAATAGATAAATTTGAAAGTAAAGGGAAAGGGCGAAGAAGACGAGATAAACCTCTTACATCAAAAGACCCTAAGCAGGTACAATCCGAGAAACAGGCAACAAAGTCTCAGGTTTGTATGAACAGTCTATAAAACGTAACGATACATTCATTCATCAATTCAATATTTTAAAAATATGAATCAATTCATATATTTCCATTCATGTCCACCATCAAGTATATAACGAACTCACAATCTGTGTCAATGGTCGTCTCTCCAGCTGGCTATAGATTAGCGTTGCGTCCCGGGTCATCGCAAAGGTCAGGGCTCGATTCCCGGTCAAGCCTGAAAATTTTCAGGTTCTTTTTCACCCTCTCAGGTTGGACACTTAACTGCGAAGATCATTTTCACTTTCATATCTTTATCCGCACTTCAAAAATATGACGGGTCCTTTCATATGTTTCCATTCATGTAAAGAAAATTTACGTTACACACCCATTTTGCCCAGCTACTTACGCTGAATACTAGTATAATTCTAAACTTATTATGCGCAAACACGAGTTTTTCATTCTCCTTTTTCTCGTTATTCTTTTGGTTATAATGGATTGGTAGTAAACCGTCAAACTTAACTATATCCTTATGCTCCTTTTCTTGACCCAGAAACAAACCATCTCCTCCGAGAAAAGCGATGTTTTGTCCTCCCTGGTGAAGTTAAAGGACGCTTTACTGTCTCAAAGTAAAGACCACAAAAAAGCAGCCATCAAAGAGGTGAGCAAGATGAAGATTTCTCTCGACATTTGCCTATTTTTTTTTTTTCAGTGAAAGCTGTGTTTTTAGCGGACACCGCTTGTTAAGTGGCCACAGGCGTCGCTAAGACCCAATTTTTTTTTTTAATTTTTTTTTGCTACATAAAACTGTATTCCACGGATACTCCTGTAAGTGAACACTAACGAGGGTCCAGTGGCTTTCCGCTTAATATGCATGCGCAGTTAGCGCCTTTTAGAGGATGGTCTACGAGTGGCCCCGTAGAGCCTTGAGAATGATCCTTGTTCCTAAAACAATGGGGCTGCGTTGTCTCCACCATCCGGGTACCAAAAAAAGAAGAGGAGGACTGAGGGAGGACGGGAGGGACTGTTCCTGAGTCAGTGGTTTGAAAGCAACTCAAACCTGAGGAAGCCGACCCTCGAAACGTCTAGTTTTTCCCGAACTTTTTCAGCGCGCATTTTAACAAGAATTTGACTTTAACACGAATTATTGTACAGCCTAGGGCTACGTATTTCCTGAGACCAATAAAATACCAGCATTCTAATCCCGGGTCGAGAGAACTGACAGGCAATTCGTGACCCGAAGCCTATTTCTTGAAAATCCCCAATAACCTCTCGGATCCGGAGTTATATTATAAAACTGAATCAAACCAAATCTGTAGATTGGTGGCATATTTTTTATCTTGCGAACAGATCTGCGTTTCCTTAGAATTTTTTTCCTTACCTTCTAAACCGTTTAAATCTAAATTTTTGGCTTTTGGTTTTTTTCTACCTTAACTTTCAGCAAGCAAAACATAATAGAAATGTTGTTGATAAAACGTACAAGAAATAGGCCCCAGTCCACCGACCTTGCCGAGAAAACACGGTATGAAGAGACACCTACCGTAATTCGTTTCCAGGCTCTTATTGCACACGGCATTTTTTTCATGCCAAGATTCTAATTTGTATCAGGTCTATGTTCCAATAATTCAATTTTTTAATATGACAGCTGTCGTTCGATTGTCAAGCTATAGTACATTTAAATTTCTACGATAAGCTACCAAGCCTTTTAAATGACGCCGGAAGATGAAGCCTACTGCTATTTATCTTTTATATTATTCATTTTCGACTTCCAAGTGGGTTTCTTCCCCCTTCCCTTTTCTGGAAGTCATCAACTACCACCGTTTTGGTGTTGCTATTCGCATAGTAAAAGCCCATATTCCGAGTTAAAGAACATCTCTACAAGTTTTATCCCTAATTCTTTGGAACCGTGCTGGATAACTTCTTGCGCAGGTATCACTCAGTATGTTTTTAAATTCTGTTAACTTTTGATCGTCTTATTTACAGTAACGTTAATTTATGCTTGTCCTATGATTATAAGCATCCTTTTGAAACTTCAAAGACAGTTTTCATGGTTGTGAAGCTTAATATATTGCCGCTTTAACTATTCGTTTTATCATTGAAACTGAGACTTTCTGCGAAATGTAAATAGTTTCGCGATAAGATAAATTGTACGTTCGCTGAGTGAAAAGCTTCAGTTTCTTTAACTGACAGTTATTTATACAAAAGTTTCTGCCGTTGCCCGTCCAAACGTTAATTAAAAAAATATACACGAACATTTCATCATGATAAATCCTCGAGTGAGCTTAAGGCGCTTATTAACGCCCTTTGAAAAATAAAAGGCATAAAAAGATATGCCAAGAGTAATGCCATCTTGTCTGCGTGGGCTTTTTCCGTTAAAATTGGCCCTCAGTTTTTTTCCAAAAAAAAAAAAATAGATTACTTCAATGTCGCCGATTTACTGGCGTTTTCTTGTATCCATAAACGGATTCCTTACTTAACCTAGAAAAGTACAGAGAAAGAAAAAAAAATGTTAAATGAACTGAAATTAAGAAGAAAGGAGCGGTAGAGGTTATCCGAAGCGTGGGTTGAAGATCCTGTTCATTTTCAATTTTGATTTTCACTGAGCAAAATCCTCTCTGGGTGATTGTAGATAAATTTCCTCAGAAAGAAGGGTGCTTTTAACTCTAATTAAACACCAGAGGAGAAACATATGAAATTTATCAGTAAGGGGCCGACCATTTGCCTTTTGGGGGAAGGGGGGGAGGGGGTAAGGGTGATTTCAGAAAAAATATATCCTGCAGACTGATTTCGAGGGAAAAAATCTTGAAAGAAAATCAAAACCGGGGAAAAAAATTCCTTGACTGAAAAAAAATTCTCTCCAGGTGCATAATGCTGGAAAAAATTCTTTCTCCAGAGGTTTGAGAAAAAAATTCTTACACAAACCAAATCAGCTATACCCCCCTCCCTCCCCCCTCAAAAGTTTAGCATATGTATGACTATTGAATTGTTATTCCCAGTCCGCGCGCGGTCACGGAGAGAGTTCACGCAGGTGGTTTGCTAACAAGCATTTTGTCAGTAAACCGCTTGCCGGGCAAAAAAAAATTAAGCTTGGCAATAAGTGTTGTTAAATATAAGTAGAGAATAAATGATTCCGTATGTCAAGAAAATAATTTTAAGAAAATTCCAGAAAATCGTAACTTCAGTTTTTAATTTACGCCTAAGATAAAAGTTCACGTGAAAAAATGGGTCGCTCCTGGTAATAATTACACATGTTTTGTAGGCTTTAAATCTTTTTCATAATTTAGTTGGCTTTGTCAGCAACTGCCTATCGGGGAGATCCTGTCTCGGTGTTTTATTCAAATTACTTATTGTTATTCAAATTTCCGTAACCGGAGTTCTCTCGGCCAAAGCAGACGTTTGATCGCGCGCTTGTGATCAAAGCGCAAATCTTTATGGTTAGCGCTGTTTTACAATGCGTGGGATAACTGTACATTGCCCGTGAAACCAGAGAAGTCTTATCCACGGAATTGAGATCTTGAGAATGCTGACTAAAATAGCTGCTGTTTAAATGTGAAGGTATATATTTCAATCTCAATTTTGACTATGTTTTGTTTGCATAGTTATATGACAACGTACCATCAAGGCAAGCACGTAAAATGCACGAACCACCACTCATCCAATCTGTTAAAAAGCATTTTTCTAGAGCTGCATTTGTTTTTGGCAAAGTGAATTTTTCTATGTCTCATACAACTGCTGAAATTAAATGTTCAAATATATAGAATGAGTATACACAAGCCTTGCTGGAATTCAGAAACGTTAATATTCGCCTTTCAAATTTTTTTTTCGCTTTCTGCAAAATAGTAAGAAATGGAGTCAAACTAAGTTTCGAGGGAACAAATTGAAACATTTTATTATTCTCAGAGTTATTACTACAGGCATCAATTATGGTTTGCTGTTCTCGAGATATCGGGTTGTTTCGTCGATGTAAAGGAATACGTTTGGCGTTTTAAAGTGATGGCTTATCCCAGATATGCCGATGTGAGACAATTATAGAAATTTTGATACGAAAGGAGATGATCTTTCAAGGAGAATTATTTATAGCAGTATTATTTTTACCATAGTGTACGTAGTTTAACTTCACTAAATGAAAACTGTGAGTCATTTGCAAGTCACATTTCCTACTTTGTTATCTTAAAATTAAATTGAGATGAATATCGACATAAATGCAAGAAGCCGCAAAATCGCAAAGTCTACGAGATTTCACGATACAGCTAGTAACGCTATTTTGATATTTTTTTGTCATATTTTCCTGTGTTTTGCCTTGTAAATCAGCTTCGTTTTCAACTACTGTTTTTTTCACCTGCTGGCATCGTAATTGATGTAGTTGGGAACAAACGACATCCTTTCACTGTTTCCTTTTAAATGTACCGAACCGAATGATTATGGTCAAATTTGTTAGTTTGCAAACAGAAGAGAAAAAAGTCCATCAGAAAGTGTTGCGAACGTTCGCCAGGTTTATAATCGTGGTGTTCATTAAACAGTATTCACTCATAGGTAAGATATGCTAGTGTGATCGGTCGTAGCCGCAAACAATGGCGATCTCAAATAGATTACAGTTTTAACAATAAAGCCACATCAATATACGTCAAACATAAGTTTGCTTTTATTTATTTTCTTCACTGATCGTACTTCATTAGAATGAAACAGCTGTTTGGCCTTTAACCTCATTATGAAAACGAGTTCACAGCACAGGTTACCCAAGCTGAAAATATCGCTTCGCCCATTCGTCTTGTCGTTTTGCCCAACAGTCTGTATGGAAAAAAAGAGTTTTTCCTACGCAAATCCTTTTTTGCTTTGACTGTTGCGCAGTTGACACAATTTGCGGACCCTTCTATTTCGAGCTTTGGATTGGCTGTGGTTCGAAAGAATAGTTTTTTGCAACGGCTGAAAAACATATTCAGTCAGGGAAAAATAAGAAAACAAAACTAAAACAAAAGTCGATTTCATGTACACGAATAAATTGTTTCCGCCAGAACAAAGAAGCGTTTAAAATAATTAAAATTTAGACCAAATAATGTCTAGAGCACGAGCATAAACGGAGTAAATTTTTTAATGATGTCTAAGTTTTGGTGAATCTAAGAATGAATTTAGCATTTTCATTTATACTTGTGCTAATTTGTCTTAAATTTACTTCGGACCGAAGTATTCTTCTTGCATGAGGCGAAAGAGCTGTTCTATTGTTTCTTTCAAATGAAAATAATCTAATAAACTACAGTGATCTTGACCTGTAGTTGCTTTTCGTGATGCCCACGTTTTTGCCTTTGAGTATTATGGGAAAAAATCGATCGTTATAGAGCAATCTCTTTCTGACAAAAGAAGGCCTCAGGCTTGGCGAGCGTCAATTACTAGAAAATTCGTCAGTTTTAAGACCATTACATAAGGAAAATCTATTTTAAGTTGTCTCGTTAAATAGCTTTAAAATTCTCCTGCGGGCTACAACCTGAGAGACCTATATTATACTGTCAGCTTTTTCATTAATAGTTACGTTGATGGAAAAATACAACGTGACACGAAACTACGGCTGTCTATTTTGGGTATTTGTCGCCCGTAATTACAGTTATCGTTTATTATACAGCAACAAACAAACTTTGTGTAGTGCTTTCGCGTGCACACGTTTTAAAATTGGTTTTAAAAAGGTTTCAAACTGTAGTTACAGACGATATTACATTAGTTACGAGACGGAGACGACCTTGACTTCTTATCTATTAATATTGGCCTTGAAAACCGTAATTGGTTGAAATTACTGAATATTATAAGCATTATGCTGGTTTCTAACTTTTTTCTTAATTGAACATTCTGACAAAAGGATGGCGGAAACCTCGTCAGAAAACCCGCATCTCTAACTTCAAGATTTTTCTTCGGTTATTGCACCAAATACTAAAATAAAAAGTAATCATCCATTATTTAATGAATATACGCTCCTTTTGCCCTTGTTTCGTTCAAACACCAAATCAGCTTCTCATTAATTTATAACATCATAATGTGAATCGTTACAGGATCTTATAACACTCTTGTTAAGCTTCACTAAAATAGTGGGTTACTTCCTTTTGCTGCATGGTAAGACAACGGGTACATTTCTAAAGGAAATTTAACGAAAATAATATATTCAGTTTGCTTATGTTTTACCTTTTGAAATTAATCCAGTCATATTGTTTAGATTAAGGCCATAATAGAAGAGCTTTCTAGAATTGTCTTTAAATTTCTGTTTAAATTAAGGTCGATAATTCTCAAAGAGAGGTTCGTCAAATCCCCAAAAGCCGTCAAATAGGTTCGTGTTTGTTTTTCGATAAGAAGGCATGTGGTCTAAATTTTTTGTTTGAAAAATATATTACTTACGTTGTATTCATAAGCATTAAAATACGCTATTTTGTTTACTAAAACACGTAAGCACTTTTTCCAAAAAATGACACGGTACAATAGGCTACAAGCACACATGCAACTCACTATTTTGCTTTTTCTTTAGCAGTGACGTTTCACGGGATTCTGATTATAAATTATGCAATAAATTCTTATCTTGATTAAATTTAATCTGTTGCATCTCTCTTCTGACCACGGCTTTGGAATCTTGCAGAGTTGCCCCATCAACCTATTCTGCGTCTTCTTTTAACCACAAAATAAGTTAAATATTGTTTCGGTATCACTGTACTCAGCGTACCGAGACTTGACAACTTTGTCCGTTATTTTCCTTGTTAACAGGGTTCTCCTTTAACCAAACAACCCTCAACCGTAAACGCTGAAGCTGTAAAGGAAGATTCAACCATGTGGCGAATCACTACAACGCGAAAGCTGGCGGAATTTGTAAGTTGTCTGTGGTATTCTTGACGTTAAGGAGATAATTGACTTTTTTCTTAAGCGCGACTTATCTCAACGTGCAGTGGGAAAATGCTGTTGTTAATATCATTTTCAGCTTTAAGTTTCTTGGCTTATTCACTCGATTTTGGGGCCAGATTAACGATAGTTTTCCTGTTCATTCAAAATTTCACTTTTAGTCAGGTTATACCTGGCCTGGATTGACTCCGATGTCATTAAGGCCTACGAAACTAGTAAAAAATCTCACCATAAAGCACTTAAAACACTTATCACTCATTTATTTGTATTGTTTCTTGTGTTTTTCGCTTTGTAATGTAAATTGGAAAAGAAAAGACGACAGGAGAATAAAATTCGGCTTGTAATTATCACGTGACTTTTGTAATACTTAGGACATGCGCAATGGAGCTTTGACGTTATTCCCTGTGGGGGCCTGGGCGCCCCTGCAGGTAGAACTAAAGATTTTTCTGTGGAAATGAAATTGTGGGAGATCAAACGGTTTGCGTCATTACATGTTTGCTCCAAAAACAAATGATTTCTAAAGTATCAAAATGTTAACGCTTGTTTCAAGGGGTTCGCTTTACAAGACAGCGATTACAATGCTAGCAGACATATCAGATTTATTTGTTTATTTAATTTCTTTACGTTTATTGTACAGTTCAGTATTCTTTCTTTTGTTTGAATTTATTCATAACGAAAATATCATCCATCAATTTTTCCCAACTGTGAATGACAAGAACAACCTCAATTGCCATATTTATTTGATCTCCGTCATTTCTTATTCAGTGAATGCTTTCTATGTACTGTAAAAATCTTTATTAATTACCAAGATGGATCTTAGTTTGCTCTTAAGTTTGAACAATATTTCATCTAATAGAGAATGAAGACGCATTTTTCTATGCGGTTTGATAAGAGTAGATAAAATCTAACAGACAATAGCCAACGGATTCATAACAACCACGAACGATTTGAAAAGTTTGGCTACGTTCTTCCACGTTTTATTAAATTCATTTCCTGCCCTTATTACATATGTGGTTCATAAACGCAGCAACAAAGTAATGCAAATGAAAGACTCCAGAAAGACTCAGTCAAGAAGTTGGATATGTGAAAGTCTCACCGAGATAAAACGGAACGAGGATTGTGGCCAGAGGTATGCCGGGGGCTTTCCCCGGCAGCATGTACCTACAAAGTCTACTGCATAGATTCAAATTCAAATTCAAATTCATCGACGACAATGACTCGCTTCGAAGAAGAGATAATATGTTGGAAGACAAATGACGGGTTATATTCCTACCAGAAACAGATACAGTCGGTTACGTATGAGGTTTGTAGATTTGTGTTGTTAGTTAACTCTCCAACGCTGGGTGCATAGTTAGGTACTTCAGTTGAGTAAGGAATGTCGAGTAAATGCCGTTTTATCATGTCAACGTTGGTGTAGTTAGAGACGCAGACGGGGGATATATTTGATAGCCATAAACCTTCTTTATCATTCTTGAAAATTTCCGCTGAAGTTATTGGATAACTAAAATAATCGGTTACAATTTTTTTGCGAGCCGTTTCGTCACTTTCAAGCGATTCTGATTCCGAAAAAGCTTATTTTACGTCAAGAATTCTTTTCTAAACGAAGATTAACAATAGCGAAGGAAATCATAAAAATTTTGTCTCCATTTAATTAAGCTAAGAAAACATACTTCTTATTCAATTAACACAAAATTTGCATTAAAGTAATTTTGGACGCCAGATCATATGGGCCGTTCTTCTTGACCTATCAGCTGCAGGTTATAGAAAACTATATTTGCTCACAAATGCAAAGATAGTCTCTTATTTGATCTTACATCCCTAATAAACGATTTTTTGTGAATCAAGACCCCCATGGTGGTCGCCATAATTTTTTGTTACTTGTGTTAGCGTCCAGCTGTGTCATATATTTTGCTGATAAGCTGAATGTGAAGGTATTTTAGAAGACTCGTATTTGAATGGTACTGGCTAACTACTGGCTAACTAACTAATCATTTCTTTGATATCGGCTGAACTGATAATGCGTTGTTTATTAGTTTTGTTCATATCATCTTTCTGCCTAGAGCAGAACTTATTATAGTGGAAGCCGGTGAAAACGGACTCAAAAGGGACAAGCCAAAGAGACCCGGGCACCTGCTTTATCGATGCAAAGACAACGATATTTAATGTCGTAGCTGTAGCTGCTGGAGAAGTACAACCTGGAGAAACGAAGTTAAAGTTCACCCAGTGTTTTGATTGCGACCATGTACTCTAAACTCGTTCCCAGGCCGGTCTCTCGGCCCATTTCTGAAGGGAAAGCCCTGGGGATGAGGCTGGTTCCTCACACAAAACAAGATTCTGGTAGCTTTTAGGGATGTAGGAAATTTTCCGACGGTCTCTCCGGTCATGTTTTATAGATAATCGAACCTTGGGCGCATGAGGTTGGTCGATCCATATGACGAGGGAGCAGAGGACGGCCAGGTAGACTGTTCACAGTCCCCTAATTTTTCGTTCGATCATTGGGATCGAGCACCTACCCTTACGAACGGCCATCGTGGTTTGAAATGTACCAAGTCTAGCCTGAGCAAATCCCAACGCCTGCACCCTCGGTAACCGTGGAACCAAGATGGCTGCTGGTGACGGATTAGTCAATTCCAGCTGCGCCCAGCCTTCCCACCCGCCCCCGAGCTACTGCGGGGCATTTGCCCGCCTTTTCAGTCCCGCGGGTGGGGCATTTGCAAATTTTGCGCTGCCCGGGAGCCGGGCATTTGCCAACCCCGGGGGTATTCCCGAGCTTTTGACACGCACGCGGTTTCCTATCAGAATATAACTACACAGAGGATATTACTGGAAAAAAAGGGCAGATTGGCTCATCTGTCAAGGACAGGGAGTTGTAAAGGCATGTTCTCAATTTTACGCATGCATTTCTTCACTGTTTATCAAGCCAGAATTACTGGCGAAACTAGCTATCGACGTGAATCAACGCTTTTTGGTTAGTGAATCAAATTTCTGTTGATATTATTTAAAGAATATCCTTTCATAGTTATAACCTATTCATAACATATAACTTTACAGCGCTCTATTAATTTTAATGTCAATAATTTTATACTAAAACTAAAACCATAAACCGGTGCATGTCGTCGCGGCGTGAAGTCTTAATTAGAATCCTAGGGCTATTACAAAGGAAGACGTTTCTTGAAACAAAAAATCACACATTAATGATTATATAAATTTTTTAACACCGCACCATTCGACTGTGCAATCAATGAAAAATGTTGCAGTGTTGAAAGAGAACGGGGCATTTGCACTCTGTTTTCGTCCCCACCCCGGGAGATTTGACAGCTCAAGAGTCCCCACCCCCGGGAATTTGCCATCCATGGTCAAAAAAATCCTAATGCCCGGGAGTCAACCCGGGGGGAGGGGAGCTAGGCGCAGCTGGAATTGACTGATGCATAAGCGCTCGATCTCGGCGATCTTTCGGGAAAAGTAGGGGACTGTTAGCAGGCTAAAAGCCGGGCGGTTTCGCTCAGTTTCGAGAGGAAGGGATGATGAACCCTCGCTATGCCTCGCTATTGTGACTGTATTGTTGATATTTTTCAGTATTTTTTTAACTGATTCGCAGTAGTCTCAGCCTACCTTACTTTCCAAATTTTTCTCTTCCCCAGACTTCCCTCTTCTTTACCAAATCAAAATGGCAGCTAACCATTTTATGCAAAGAAGCTCAACTCGACGTTCACAACTCCAAAACACACATTCAATTCAAGCTACCTTGCCTGTGCGAGGAAATTCATTTTCATTTTCATTTATTTTTCATCGGGAGCAATCAATTTTTCAAATTTCCAGAGATGACCTTGCGATCGTAGATTATTAGGGTCACCCGTAGTCGTGAATTGGATTTATAACACGAGTGTTTTCTTCACAAGAGAGCGGTGGAAACGACAAAAGCTTTCCTAACAAAGTATATTTTCACAATAAAATGTACGCGCTTTTGTTTACATTGTTTAAATATCCGCAAAGAAATTTTTGCTGCTGTACGACAGCTTGCGATAACAACATAACCGGGGGAATCAGTTTTCCTTTTTACTCAATACAAGACGTTATTTTATGCTTTCTCCGCTCGAAGTAAAAGCCGTTTTTTAATCAAACAGTTACATTTACCAGAAATTTTTCTTGAAATCGAAAACGTAATGAAATCGTCCCAGTGTTTTTGTTAACGCCTTGCTTGACAGCATTAATTACTTCAGGGAAAATATTGTTTCGATTATTGAAGTCTTTAGTGATGGATGAATGTTAATAAGGAGGAGGCAGTAATTTCATTTCTTGCGGCTGATTTTCTTTTCTTTTTTAGCGTAAATAACCAATATATTCAGCAAACCTCCCCGATGATTGGTTCGTCAATACGACCGTATAAAATATTGAAAAGTAATGACATATTGTGATAATTGCAACACATGTCGGAGTGAAGGGAGTGAGCCATTGGTTTTATTTCCACTGTTCAATTTTTAAGGTTCAAGTTTATTTTTAAACGTTTATATCACAGTCGGAATCTCTTCCCTTTGCCTCGGGGTCATGATCTGGGCTTTGCGTGGCGCGCTAGTCACGGCAAAATTATTAGTATTTTTGCTGTGTAATGTCGAAGAAAACCAGTAATAATCGCCCAGAATTGGAGCATCGCATGTTTCCTGCAGCGCGCAACAAATTTTCCACGACAACCTGAAGAGCATTCTGAATCACAAAATGTCCGCCGAGACTGTTGACGAGAAGAAAACGAAACCCGAGAAAATATCGGTGAGACTCGCTTTAATTTTGTTGGGTATGCGAACACTAATGGAGAAAGCTGTTTGTAATTTTTTGCTACTGTATGCTTTAAAGTACCTAAAAAAAGATTATTTGTAACATTGAAATTTTTACGTGTAATGTGTTTCTTAAGCAACCGGAAAAAGCATTTTCCATGATTCTTTGTTTTCGTGTTTTTAAGATTACACTTAGTGTAAAATTTAAAGATGAGTTTGAATATTTTCAGGAACACAAGATGGCGTCTGTTCGAGACGACATGGACATGAATCCCGTTATGATGGATAATCCAGTTTTTGCGACCGGCAGTTCAGTGAACTTATTTTGTCCGCTGTGCCACGAGATGTTTAATAATCCTCGTCTTTTACCATGTCTGCACACATTCTGCAAGCGATGTTTGGAAAATCTGGTAGTCCCGAGGTCAAGTACGCTCAGCTGCCCGGCTTGTAGAACAGATGTTCAGCTTACAGTACGTTTTAGTGATTTTCTCTTGCCTTTTATTAATTCCAAACAACCCAGTATTAAACTTGATCCAATATTTCAAAGAGTAATGAAAATCAGAGGGACACACACGTGTAAGTAATTCTCAACGGCTTCTTCTTAATGCGGGTCGCACAAGGAGTTTGCCTTTAAGAATACTAATTTAAACTAAACCGCAGAGTCAAACAGATATATACACCAATTTATGTATTCAGCACTCTCTTGATTTTAGGCAATCATTTTGCTCAGTTCCACAAAACAACGTGGTGTTTTAGTTAATACTGAACGAAGTTACTGTGTCAAGTTTAGATCTCAGTGTGGCTGCGATAAATCAGAGTTAAATTGTGATCGCAGTATAACTGCACTGACCTTTTCTATCATTAAAACTGACGCGTCGAGCCTTTTTTGCCTTTTTTTCTTAAATTTATCATGATGATCTAGTTCTTGTTCACTTAAACAACATAGCGCGCCTGTGATTTTATTTTGAAGCTTGGTGTTTATTAGCGACGCAATAGCAAGCCAAGTGAAGACGAACAACGACGAAGCACTCTGAGCCCAGGAGTCCCAGGGAAGGGAAGGATTTGATTTTTGTGCCTGTGTTAAATCTTGCGTCAAGGTAGTTTTTTAGGTGAAATAGGGATCCTTATCATTACTCTTGAACTTGCATCGCTAGTGAACACCAGGCAACAGGCACTACGCCGAAACGAACAGCATTAATATCTTGTAAATGATAATATTTTAAAGCTAGCATAACCATTGTTCACGACAAGACCGCACCGGCGTGAAAGTACCAGTCAATGGCTTTCGCTTAAATTGGCTTGTTTTGGGATTCTATCCACAGATTAAAAAACTGAGGACTTTTGAAGCAGTCGTCTCACTCATATTTGTCTCCAGGACAACAGAAGGCCGGTTTACAGGACACGTTTACAATAGACCTTGTCACGGTTTTCGACGCCATCTTGACGAGTAGGCAAACGCGTGAGAAATTACAGTGTTTGCGTGAGAATCTAATGTATAATAATTTCCGTAAAACGACTGTTCTGAAAAAAATATGAATTTTAAACTAAAGCTTCACTCCTACGGATTCTACCGAAAAAGATTGTGGGCGTTACATGTGCTAGAAGACGTAAAACAACTTTTTAAAATTTTCTACACATTTGTCTGTAAGTGTAATGTACCAGGAATTTGTAGTTTGTAATATAGCAGGAAATTGTATAACGAACGCAGAGAACTCAACAATATTTTACTTCAAGTCTGTAAGCACATGGCAAGAACAACCTACTGCGCATGTACGAAGCGCATAAGGATTCATGGGATATGACAGTAAGAAAGTCCCAGGAAAAATTTACAGACAAATATATGGAAAATCTAAAGCAAGCCTCCGGAGAAATTTAAGCACAGATACGCCTCAAAAATGTTTTAGTACAATCCTTTGCTTTGTACGTTCAGTTTACAATTCATATTTGTTTTAGAACAGCCGTTTTACGGGAATTATTTGACATTAGATTCTCATACAACGACGAAACTCTGTAATTTCTCACACGTTTGCCTACTCGTGAAGATGGCGTCAAAAACCGTGACAAGGTCTATTAGTCGACGAGATCTCTTGGCAGCCAATTCACTCATGATGAAATTTTTTTTCTATTTACGTGGAAGGCCAAAATTAAAAAATCGGGTCGAATTTTGTGTTCGTTTTATATTTTCTTTCCAAAATCCGTTCGGCAAGTCGTAGCGCGGAAACCAGCGCAACAACTGATATTTAACTTTGATATTAAGGAACCGATTGCTTCCTCTGAGACCGACCGATCTAGGGCAATAAAGAGCTTATTTCTTTTTTTTTTCCTATTCCAAGTCCATCATTTTCCATTTAACCCCTTTTTTAAAAATATATGACATACAGACATTTACACTTCATTGCATTCAAATCTTACTTATACAGTGCATGCATTGGTACAAAAATTACAAACTGCACAACACAACCCTTAAACGACATTGGTTACAGTTTGAGGATTGAAATGCATTTTTTGAA
The DNA here is from genome assembly GCF_958299795.1 of Porites lutea. Taxonomy (NCBI): domain Eukaryota; kingdom Metazoa; phylum Cnidaria; class Anthozoa; order Scleractinia; family Poritidae; genus Porites; species Porites lutea. The sequence continues at coordinate 49,902,737 of NC_133203.1, forward strand.
AACTGACTTTTATTTTCTTTATTTCTCACTTCAGGAGCGCGGTGTCGGCGCTTTCCCGCCAAATTTCGTGGTCACTACCATGATGGACGTGGCGGCTGTGCGCGCGCATGACAAGAACCCAATCATGTGCAGCAGCTGTGAAGACAAACTTCCTGCGGCTGCGCGGTGTATTGAATGTATGGACTTCCTCTGCCATGACTGTAGGAATGCACATATGAGGCTGCGTTTAACCAAAACTCACAGAGTAAGATTTAAGAGTTTATAAGATATACTATGACGGGGAGAGGAAACGGGGACAAGGAAGCCTTGCAATGCATGGAAGAATATTCTACATGTGTACAGTTTACATCCCTCGATGCAGACCTATGATGGTCCGCATCGAGATTGATATCCGGAGCACAATTAATACCTTTCGACGAACTTTTCCAATATCCACGAAACTTGATCATGATCATTAGTGTTGGTCAGGTAGACCTTGTGACTTGATATGATACATGGAACGTCAATCAAAATACTTAGACGTAACTTAGGAAGAACAACAGATTTATTTTATCGAGGGAAACTTCAATAAATTACAGTCAAACTTGATCTTTGACTCCAGAGCTCTGCTTGTCACTGACGTTAATTTGCCGGATTTTCAGGTTGTATCTTTGGATGAGCTCAAATCCAGTCCACGGCCACAAGACTTACTCCACCGACCAATCTTCTGCATGGAACACACCCACGAAAAACTAAGGTACCTTACACTTTCAAGTAAGACTTGCTTTAAAGGAAAGATGTAATAATGGGTAAAGAAGTATTCTTTACTTCCTAACCGAGTTCAAAATTGACATTTTCCTCTTCCTGTGGGGGACTTTTGACATTGCTGATAACAGATTTTTTTTTTTGATATTCGAAGATGACAGCGCAAACGTCAATTACTATCGTCGCTTTTATTTTCTAAAATTTGCCATATTTGGCATTCCTCTGGATCTGAATTCTAAAGGATCGTTTCTAAGTTTAAGAACAGCGTGTTCTTGCAGCCAGGGATGGTAGAGAAATAAGCATAAAAGTTTGATGAACGTGCAGAGTTATTGTTTTGCTCATTTAACCGACAAATTGTTGAAGTTTTGTTGCCGTCATCGTGGTGTCCATGACATACAAAGTATTCGCGATAAACACTAACAGCATTTAGTCTACTGAGAGGTAGTTAAAAATTTCGTTCTTCTTTTCTGGTATTTCTTTTTTTAAGAAAAACAAAGCTTTGCATTTGGAGAGCTATTCTACTTAATCTTTTCAGGTATTACTGTGAAAGCTGTGAACAAGCTATCTGTCGCGAGTGCACAATGACGTCACACTCAACAGAGCGTCACAAGTACACCCAGCTAACAGACACAATTGACAAACAAACTCAAACTATCTCACAACTCGCTGATAAACTCAAAAGAAAAGTTCCTGTTGTCACCCAATCCACGAAAGATGTGGAAGAGGTGACTTGCCGTCTGGAAGCTCGAGCTGAAGTGGCAAAATCTGAGATTCAGAAATGTTTTCCACGCATTTTGAAAGCCCTGCAAGATCGCGAGAAAGGGATGATGGCGGAGGTGGAATCTATGGTGCAAAGGAAATCCAAGGTTTTGGGAATGCAGCAGGAAAGGCTGGAAAATGAACTGAAACGGCTTACATCAACATGTAACTTTACTGGTAAGATATAATGAAATAAATCAACTAAAACGAGTTCCAAATGACTTACGCATTGTAAAGCATGGGAAACATAAAAGCCTTGGCGAGCACGGGAAATCTTGCACCCGGGGCGCAGGAAAATATCCAGTTGGCGCCAGGCCTCGTGAAACTTATAACTGGTGCCATAAAAACGCGGGAAATCATAAGCTCAGCGCGGGAAAACATGCAAGTGGTGCTAATGGCGCGCAGAGGAAATGCAGCCAGCACCAGACGCCGCAAAGAATGCAATCGCAGCAAGTAGTACCAGTGTTTGTTAACTCGTTTTTTTTTTCATTTTGTTTTCAGAGGAAGTATTGAGGCATGGGAATTCAGTAGAAATTCTTGTCATAAAGAAACAGCTATGTGATCGACTGAACGAACTTATCTCCGCTAAGTTCCAAGGCGAACCAGAAGAAAATGACGTCATATACTTTTCAGCCAATCAGGATGAAGTGCTGAAGGCTCTGGAGAACCTGGGACAGATAAAAACAAGTAATGCCTTTCCCACCATGTGCACAGTGGCAGATGACATGAAAAACCCCACTAAAGGAAAACGATCAAAGTTTACCGTTCTTACTCGGTAAGGGTGTAGTACTCATTTCAGCTTCCTCACTAAACTGAAAACACAGTCGCCTATTTTGAGTGTGGCTTTCGAGGTCGATCACCGAGATTGAGATGCCGCCGTCTTGATTTTGTATGAGAATAGTTCAACTGAATGCCCGAGGGGACGGCTCCCGGGGGACGGCCCACAACCCGACTCGGCAAGCGCGCGAAAAAATAGGACTGTGAACAGGGCAAGAAATAAGGTTCGTCCGATAGTTAACCCTTTAAACCCTAACATCAAAATTCAAATTCTCGTGTGTCACCCCTACACATTTTCAATAGAAGTAGTGGGGAGAATTTGTTGCAGTATCAGTTATATTCATCTTGGGTGATCATGTCCTTAATTCTCATAACCACACTGTTTTACAAACCATTGATATTAGAAGGAGAAAATTGATGCTGATCACTCTTAGGGCTTAAAGGGTTAAGGACAAGTAGATTTTCTTGCTGGGCAAGCAAAGTTTTAAACTTACTCGCCCAATTTGCAAGGGTGTAGGCAAGTCAACATCTAAAGAAATCATTAATTTATAAGAGGAGCAAGAAGTGGCTCCAGGCAAGCAAAGTAAGACAGCTGCTTGCCGCAAGGACAAGCTGGAATGCCTTGGGTGAACACTGTACTCTTTGGATCCCAACTGAGAAAAGAAAAATATTTTCAATGAGCTAAATTTCCGGAATATTCACTGTGAGACCTTTGAAAGCTCCTATTTAAAACTTTTTAATTGCCCTTACCTTGAACGATTTTGAGATAGTTACAAAAGCATTTTTTACTTCATTGCTTCAACCAATGCTTCCTTGTTGTCGTCCTACTGTTTGTGTAGAGGTCTGTTTACATGGTATTTTTTTTCAGTGAATTTTGCTGCAGTTTAAGGCACCTTTTTGGCAACTCTCGCGCAGAAAATCGCTGCCGATAAATTTGATCATAATTCGAGCATGGTTGAAAAAACGGCGATTGCGAGGGGGACATATGGTCATAAAACCTCCGTCAGTTGACACGTGCGTTTTAACCTTTCCCTCCCCCCCCCCCCCCAACACTACCACCACTCATCCAAAACTTGAATTATAACTTACGACAAATCGCCTTTGTAAAAAAAAGAAAATACCATATTTACTCCAATAAGCGAGGCCTCAAATGCGGCGCTTATTTGAGGGCAAGGTTTGTTTGAAAGTTGGACGCGACAAGGAATTGTTCTAACCACGGTATTATTATTTTCCGTTTTTAAACTTTTGACTTTGATTATAGCCTGGCCTCGGCGCTTATTCGGAGCCGGTACTTATTAACTTCTTTGTCCCAAATGGGGCGCTTATTGTAAAGGCTAGCTTTCACTAGCGACAGAGTCGGAGTCGGAATCGTAAGCGGACTCGTAAAAGCGCATACGACTCAGTGAAAATCAAAAATCGGAATCGTAAGCAGATTCATAAGCGCGGAGGAATCGGAGTGGGAAGAAAAAGTATGTTTCCATTTTCTTCCGACTCCGCTTATGACTCCGTCGTTTACGATCCAGTGAAAACCAGATTGTGGGAGTCGGAAGCAGAAGGGGAATCATAAAGCAATCACAGTTTACGTTCCCACGCTTTGTGATTGATTTAGTTCTTACGCTTATGCTTACGACTCCGACCACCTAGTTTTTACTTGATCGTAAACAACGAAATCGTAAGCAGAGTCACAACGCTGTTTTCAATAGATCATTAAGTTCTACTCTTCTGATTACGACTCCGACTCCGACTCCGTCGCTAATAAAAACCAGTCTTAAGGTATTGAACTAACCTGTTTGTGATGTGTTTAGAGATCATAGCGGTGCTCCGTGCAGCGGCGGTGGCGAGGATGTATTGGTTGATGTTTACACATCTGACGGGAGAACAGTGCCTGCCGAAGTAAGACAGCTTGCTGGCTCCTCCTCCTATCACGGTTCCGCTACCTCCTCCTCACACGCCCCAGTCTCGCGTTACAACTCACAAAATGTTAGCATTTCTTTCAATCTGACATGCATTGTAATAATGATTCATGCACAAAATTATCGCTTTTGTTCCAGTTTGTCTGTCATGTTAGTTTGTTTCGTTGTATTTTATGCACCTTTTGTGTTTTTAATTAATAATTCACGGCATGTGTAACATCTAAAACTGCCCTAGTCGAAAGTATTTAAGTTTCTTACATCCTCTTAAACCACCAAGTAGGAACCACACCATGTTGTGGTTTGAATAATCCTGAATCTTCTACTTCCTAGTGCAGCTCAGTCAAAGCGCACCAGTGAAAAAAGAAACAATTTCAGCAGCCTACGTGCAACATACTCTTTTTAACGTAGCGTGCAGCGTTTCATTAGTTCGTTTTGGTCATGGGAAGCGAAAGGTTTAGCCTTAATAAACTCCTCAGAGTGTGGTAAGGCAAGTCAGGGGAACGTCGAAGGCCACTTCCCATACACTAAGTACATATACTTCACAATAGTCAAAGCACATTTTTATTTATATTTCAATGTTATGGATTATTGTATGAAACCGATGAGTAGGGGTACTTTAAGATTGTTAGAACAGGCTGACAAGAAACACAAATTATTCTTATTTCAACATTCGACAAATTCAATGTCGAGTTGGTTAAATCACAATGTCCTGCACTGATATGGTATCGATCTTTAATCTAAGCTGTTTTTGTTGTTGTTGTTCGTATTGTTTAGTTTTTGTTGGCACCTGTTGGTAGACTCTTCTTAATGAAAGTGCGCAAATAGCCATAATGACCAGGAAAAAAATTATAAATGTGTAAGGCTTTTATTCTGTTCTACTAGAGGTGAAATTTTTCACAGTTTCTCATTACTGACTCATTGTACTTTTATAAGGTTGAAGACCACAGGAACGGTTCTTATGGAGTTTCCTATAGTCCAATCACTGCTGGGATGCACAAGGTACACTGTATTTTGATTGGTTGTTGAACGAACGTTAAATGTCAAACTCATGTACGGTTCACCAGATGTTCCTGAAAAGCGCGAGTGAATAAAACCCGGCCATACTCAGCCTTTTTCTGCTTTGTTTGTCATTTGGTACTGATAGAAATTAAAGAAATATCTCAGATAACAGACATAGGAAAATCCCAATTCAAAAGAAGTATTCTCAAGAGAAATCACAGTCTAGCAAAGTTTTCTAAGAAGAACGGAAGTTTGGGTTAGGGAAGGGGAGGAGGGCGGGGGGGGGGGGGGCAATTTTCCAGATTCACATACTGATCCAAATATTTGAAGTTCGTAATTGCATGACCAAAAAATACTTTCTAGTCAATCAGAAACAGGAAATCTGTAAATGCTACTGGAATTGGTTCTGTAAACAGTTAATGCCCACGAATCAACCTTTTTCCGTTGTAAAGCGACTTTTTCCGTAAATACACCGCCCAAATTCGCTCTCTTTCTGGTCTCCCAGGATATTTGAGCGAAGAAAATAAATTACTTTAAATAGCCGAAAAGGTTTATGTTTGTTTTATTTTCAGGTTTCAGTCACAGTGCGAGACAAACACATCCAAGGAAGTCCTTTCAAAGTTAATGTCGTCAACACTGGTGAAGCTTATCTCAAGTTTGGCAAAAAAGGAACTGAAATCGGCGAGTTCAATGGTATATTCGGCGTTGCTGTTGATGATGAAGGTCGTATAATCATCACGGATTGTCACAATCATAGAGTACAAGTGTTCAATCAAAATGGCGGTTTTATGTTCCATTTCGGACGCAAGGGCGAAGGCAGCGGACAGTTTCAGTGCCCCACAGGGGTGGGAGTGGATCCTGATGGAAGAATTGTAGTCTGTGAGAGACTGGGTAGCAGAATACAGGTAGGAAGTGAAACCGCGGGCTACAAAACAGCCTGAATTTCATTTGTGTACTTGTTAACTGAAGCGGAATAAGACTACTCCAAGAGTCCCACAAGCCAATAGGGAGGAGAAGTCGTCATGTCATGTTGCCATGGTAGCAAAATTTCCGATGACAACAAACCCAAAACGTCTGTTAAAAAGTGAATTCGTACCGTTTCAAACTTCACCGATCCTAATCGATTTCATTGAATTAATTTGTCTTCGCTGTTTTGCTGTTATGATTCATTTGTCTCAAGGTGGATGTCCACTTGCGCGTAAATAAAATAGAGGCAATGTATGGAAGGTCACGCGTAAAGGTAAAAGTTGAACGTCGCTCAACTCCTCGTTTACGCGTGGCCTTTCGTACATGGCCTCGATTTCATTTACGCGCGTAAATTTTAGGTGCGTTCGCACGGAAAAATTACGCGACAGTGGAAATCAACCCTTAAACACCAGGATTTGAACGTCGGCTATTACAAAACTTTCCAAAGTTAGCATTTATACTGTGGTTGCATTTATCCTTCAACAACACTAATGGGTTACTAATACAAGGTTTTTTTGTTTCTCTTGTAGATTTTTGACCGTGATGGAATGTTCCTTCACAAGTTTACCGTACCAGACCTCAAGGCCTCCACGCTGGCAGTGGACGCCAACAGGAGGATCATTGTCGCGGATTCTGCAAATCGTTGTATTCACGTCATTTCACTGGACACAGGTCAGTACAATTTCTTCTAGTATAAAGGGTGAACGGCGTACTGTTATTCCTGAGGTGTTTGTACTACACTTTCTTGTCTGTTAATTTACCTTGGGACATTTACCTATGGATTGGAACGAATTTCCACCATGTTTTCAAGTTTTGATCAAGACCAATAAGCGAATATCCAGCGACAAAACTGGAAAGAGCGCCTTAAAGTAGTTTTACGAAAATTAAAGGTGATACTTGGAAAGCGAGCGAAGATATTGCTTTACAAAGTAGCGGAATTCTACAGAGGCTTGTATGGTGCGGGCACGAACTTGCTCCCCACCATACAAACGTCTGTAAAATTCCGCGGCTTTGCGGAGCTACACCTTCGTTAGTTTTCAGCAAATCACTTTCAAACTAAGGCGTTGAAGCGTTAAGACGTTCTTTCCAGCCCTGTTAACGGATTTTCGCTTACTGCTCCCAGTCAAAAGTTGAAACTTAAAAAAAAAAAAAAAAAAAAAAAAGTGGAAGCGTCTATTGCCACGAGCCCATCAATCAAACGTAATTTGACAGTGATATTGCCTTGCCCCGCCATGTGATTGGTTAATCAATGTCGTGCCATTTCTTAGCCAATCAGGGTAAAAACAAAACCCACGAGACTTGTTCGCGTTTTTTTCCCGCACTTTTTGACAGCTGCGTGTACTTGGTGCATCTGGCCGTTTTTTGACTGGTCAGAGTTGATGACTTAACTTTACAGCACCTTGTAACATATTGCTCTCTGTCGTTTTTACAGGTCAATCGTTCAAGTTTGGCTCATTTGGCGATGGTAATGGGGAGCTAAATTATCCTTGTTACGTAGCAGTGAACTCTCAAGGACACATTATTGTGTCGGACATGCACAGCCATCGGATTCAGGTTTGCTTCTCTCTTGTCGGCTGTAGTGTAAGCCTTGCTTGTAAAGGTATACCGTATTTACTCGAAAAAGCGCCGCGGCAAGGATATAATCGAAATCAAAAGACGTTAATTCGGTTAGTTTAATACGGAAAATGATAATACCGTAATTAAAACAATTCTTTGTCGCGCCCAATCTTTAAGTACACGCCGCCTTGAAATAAGCTCCGCCCTCGAACAAGTGCCCCATTTGAGGCGTGAAAATGTAATAAGCGCTGAGGTGCTTATGCGAGTATATACGGTATATAGGTTAGAAGATCATAAAAAGAGAACTTATTGTTTTTATTTTCGTTGTTTTCTTCTCAGGTATTTGATTCACGTGGTCGATTTATGTTTAATTTTGGTCGTAAAGGCAGCCAAGTAGGAGAATTAATGCGTCCGACAGGTGTAGCCGTGGGTCATGATGGAAATATTATTGTCGCAGATAGAGACAATCATCGCATTCAAGTGTTCTCTAGCGACGGTCGCTTCATTAGCAAATTTGGCACTAAGGGGGATGGAGACGGGCAATTGAACGATCCTCATGGCCTGGCATTGACCCCTGAGGGAAATATAATAGTTGCAGACTTTCGTAACAATCGTGTGCAACTGTTTGGACAGCCAGCATAAAAAAAGTCGTGATTGACACTTGTGTCCATGCATCGAAGTACATTTGGATGGAGAGATGGAAGCAGGAAATTACTGTGAAGTTTTTCAGTCCAACAAAAGGATAAAAGCGTCTTGTGTTATCAGAGAATGTTCTTCAGATTGGAAATCTCTCAGCAAAGGGATTGGTAGATAGGCAACTCGCATTCTCAGATGGTCATTTGTCTTTTGAACACTTCTTTGTATTATTTCTTTAAATATTTTTATTTTTTTATTTAATGAACATGCCACTTTAAGAAACGTTTTCGCCCGGCAAGAAGAGGGGCAAAAAATTAAAGAAATAAGAACATATGCAGAACAGATAGTTGTCTATTGGTGGGCGTTGAGGGTGGGGAAAGAGAACAGGTTGATTGATAGCTGTCTATTGAGAAGAAAAATGCCTTATACAACCAGTTACTTTAGGAAACGATTTTACCTCGCAATCATCACTCGAGTGTTACACAAGATGTGTTACATTTCTATCTAAGTAATGCTAAAACTAAGGCAGTACTGTGGAGATAGACTTTGCCGGCGAAAGGAGTTCAAAGGATCATGCAGTGAGATCAGTAAATGAAATTTTTCATCTTGGTTGAATGGCGCGCTTTTGTTAAGCCGCCCCTCTCCTATTCTCCACTTCACTCCCCCTCCCCCTCCCCTGCCCTTTTTTCTCGAACGTTCAGCCTCTCTCTTCTGCTTCGTTTCATTATTTTGAAATTAAAGTTAACTAAGCTTAGAAAAATTTAGACAAGTAAATACAACCAACAGAGCTAAAAGCAGAATTTTTGAGTTTCTTTCAACTTTTTCACTCTTTCTTTCTTTCTCGATGATTTTTAGAATTAGAGTTTCAGGCAAACTAGTCTATGAACAAAGAAACAATGTCATTTCCCTACACGTTAAAAAACGCGCTCCGCTTCCTTTATTTAATATTTAACTATTATAATTTGACTATTTTTGTTCTCAGATAGCAATATGCTCTTAATTTTGTAGACGAACATAATGATCGCGCGTTTATTACGTACTGACATTGTATTTTTTATTTCTATTTTGATGTTTTTTATTTTTATTTTTTTAGCGTTTTGTGACACGACAACTTTTATTAAATAATAATTAGGGAACACGAATAAATGATGAGTTTACTTATTTCCTTTTACCTAAAAAAATATGATCCACTAAAATGTCAACCCCTAATCCATACCATGGGTCACCGTTTGCTTTTCATATAGCTGTCAAGCGAGTCCGTCTTACCTTAGTAATTGAAGAAAAAAATATCCTGGGCATGTTTCCCGGGGGGGGCACTTGGGTATTTTTTGGGTGGGTATGTGCCGCCCGGGACTCCAAATTGGCAACCCGTTCTAGAAAAAACTTCCCCTAAAATTGATACCCCGTTCTAGAAATAGGCCAATTTTTTATACCCCGTTCTAGAATTCGCCCTAAAACTAACACCCCGTTCTAGAAATGGGCCAATTTTTTATACTCCGTTCTAGGGTGCAACAAGAGTACAACGGTTTTTGTTAACGCACTGAACCGTATTTTTAAAAGCAATCTGTCCTTGAATGCTTTCAAATGGCTGCTTAAAAAAGGGGAGAGCTTTCGTGCGTTCGAAATATTATACCCCGTTCTTGAAAACGCCTCTGAAATGGATACCCCGTTCTAAACCAGGAGCTTCAAAATCACAACCCCTTTGAGCGGCACATACCCGTATAGATAATGTATGGGAGTACCCCCCCCCCCGGGGCATACTTATCCCAATTAAGACCTCATTGTCTAAGGAGAACTAGTTACCCGCTACTTTTGAACTACTTGAAAGCACAACAGTGTTATTTACATTTTGCTGAAACTGTTTTCCTTTAAAACGTTTAAGAGCGAGCATTGGTGAAATACATGCAAAACACTTTCAATGGGGTGTTCAGAAGTAATCGAATACTGCAAAGACTGAGGGTTGGAAAAATTCAAAGACCGAGGGCTTAAAAATCTCAAGCTACGTTCAAACAGACGCAACAACTCCCAACAATGTTACGCCGTTTGCATGGAGCTAAAAGTTTGGACAGTTTGACCGGTTTCCAACTTTGCCCAACAGCTCCCAACAACACGCAATATGCAACAGGGTGTGCAAACGGACGCAACATGTAACATTCGGTTAATTCTCTCACAAACGATTTTTCGATGCTTAAATCACATTTTCAGATTGCGCTGCCTCTAAATCTCCCGAGGGCCATCTTTCGTCCTCTCGTTGACAGCAAACACATATGGTTACTTCGTGTGAAATGTTAGCCTTAGAAAACAGCCGACATTTGGCGACGCCACCTCTGGTTTTCCCGCGAAATGATTGCGCTCGTTCCTCAGGTCATTACGACCTTTAGATTCTAGAACGAAAACGACCACGAGTACGAGAATTAACTTAAAGTTTTTTCGCGTATTCTCAAATTATAGACACCCCGGAAAGCTTCATAGCGCTTCTTTTTCACCACAAAATTAGCACTGTTACCTTCACTGAAGGAGCTTAAACCATCTCCCGGCCACAAAATGATGACTCCTCTAACACTTTATAACTTGTTTCCGGTACCACGGTCTACCACGACATTCTCTCTAAACTCGTAAACTCTAAACGACGGCGAACATGTTTTCCCGCCAAAGTGACGCTGGTTCACGCCCGCGCACTACTTAGTATTAAGGACATCTTTTACTCGTAGTCGTACTCGTCTCAGAATCTAAAGGTCTCTATTTCGCAGGGAAACCAGTCTTGTCGTCGCGAAATGTCGGCCGTTTCTCAGGCTAGTGAAGCAGATAACGTTAAAAGGTTGGGCACTTGTCGACTTCGTGTGCGGACCGTCAGTGCAATAGGAAAAGTAGAACGCTTACTAATAAATTCAATGACAGTCTTTTATTTATTCGGACAAGACTTTGAGATTCAAGGGAAATTAAAAACCGTTTGAGTTTTGCATTCAGTTTGCAATGACCGCTTGCAATAACACAGCATTTCCTACAAATGCTCTTTGCTTTAAAATGACTAGACCTACCGTTCGTTTACTAGATATTTGAGTAAGGTGACAATCTTTCACACAGCAGCGCGGTTTGTTTCTTTTATTCGCAATCTCTGTCTATAAAAATACGTGGTCCTCCATAGGGTATATATTATTCGTTGTTGTCAACAAAGACTTGTAAATAAGATTTGGATTTTTTCTATTCGTGGATTTGTTCGTTTGTAAATTTTACTGAAATACCGACTCGTTGAGCTCCAAGTTGTAGTTTCAGGATATGTATGTAGGCTCAGTTACTTGACGGAAGGTCGAGTTGCTCGTACGACGATTAGCACAAATCCAGATATAGTTTCCATTTTTTATCCACACAAAAAATTCTCCAGACTGAACTCTAGACATTTACTTAAAGAATAAGTTGAGAGAATTCGATAAAAGATCACAGCATTTTCCCTTAGGTGATCATTTTATTGATTCTCCTAAGCTGTTCTCTTGATGATGTATTGATGATGTAAGGAGAAAATTAATGTTGGTCACTCTTGGAAATCGTAAAGGAATATCCCAGGATTAGAGCGAACCGAGCTTCCAACAACTCGACCCTGATAAGAAGAATTCACGGGCTTGTCCGTGGTCATTTCTCTGCACCATTTCAATTCCCTGTCTTCATACATTTTAATTTGTCTTTAGTGGTTGTCAAATCCTGGCATTGGAAAACCTCTGGCAAAACTCTCCACCTCTCCCCTGAGGGTATCAATTTTGTCTTTGGTTTCTCGATTGGATTCGATATGAGACAAGAAGTCTTTCATGACGTCACCTGAGAAAGAGAAGCCAATAATTAATCAAGGTCTGACGTCTAAGGACATCACTTCTTTCCTTGTGCAACCAATCAATAGTTGTGGCTGTTTCTTGATGTGCGGAAACCATTGGTTTTGTGACGTGGGTATTTATCAATGTATTTTCAATGTTTTGTGTTACGTCATTTGGTGATCACACCCGTCCGCAGGACTAAGAAACTTGTGGTTTTGTATCCCAGCGTGCACTGCCTGCCCGACAGCAGGGCCTGGAAAGCAATAGGGTGCCCTACGCGTTTACTTCCTTTGTAAAGCCTTCTATGCAGGCTAATTTCGTGCGCTTTACGATTTAATAATGAATAAAACTAACAGGCCTTTCTATATGTACCTGCTTCTAGTTATGACCTGTGCATTAGGGTTTTCTACTATTCCTAAAAAGTTCAGCCCACTAAAGGGAGTCTTTCTAGGAGACTGTGCACAACTACCTCCCTCCTGAACCCTTAAGAAAAAACCCAAAAGAAAAAATGGTGCAGGGAACGTAAGGGTACGATGAATTAATTCCAAGGAATAATCGATTTCTTAGTAATACGTAACAAGTTAATTTTTTACTTGTCAGCTATTGCTGGTAAGTGTTCAGTTTTTATAACCTTTTGCATAAACAGCAATGTTTTAAATTTCCCACTTAGAACTGATATGAATCTGACGTTAAGGCTGAAGTTCTATTAAAACTACAAAAAAGCTTCCTCGCTAATATGACCAGCAACCTTCGGAAAAGGCTAGCAAATGTACCGAACACATGTACATGTTACCTATTTTTACCTGTTGATTTTTGAGCCTCTAAAGCAATCTTAACTCCTCGGTCAATGAACTCCACAACCTTTACAAAGTCCTCCTCCTTGAAATTGCGAGATGTCAGTGCGGGCGCTCCTACAAGGAAACCAGGTATCTTAGTCTCGTAAGAAGTTTTTTTTTTGTATTGTACACCGGGCAAACTAGGACATTTCTACGCGGTAGAAGTCGTATGATTTAACTTCCAGCTTACCCTATGGCATTTTGTAAGGTGACTCTAACTTTTGAGTCTGAGGACGAAATCCTATGATGTGATCATTCAAATGAAAGCTCTGTGCCCGAACTTACACATGGTGCTATGAGTTTTTCAAAATTTCACAAAATGAAATTTGGAAATTTGGTCGAAATTTGCTTTTGGCCAAATTTGGAAATGAAAGGGTTAATAGAATAAACAGGACACGTATAGCCTGAGAATACAGCCGACATTTTGCGATACCAACACTTGTTTCCCGGCGAAATGACGGTTGAGGTACGAACACAAAAACTCCATACTGATAACGTGTCACCACATGTACTCAGATCTGGGTAGTGACACGTCATCAGTATGGAATTTCCGCAGTCGTTCCTCAGAAGTCGTTTCGCGGGAAAAGCAGTGGTGACGTCTCGAAATGTCGACTGTTTTCTTAGGCTAAGACACTTTAAACTAAGAAAAAACTGTAGTTTATTTACCTAATCTGAGTCCACCTGGTTTAAGAGCGCTCTTATCGCCAGGACACGTGTTTTTGTTTGCTGTTATTGAGGACATTTCTAAAACCTTCTCCACACGGGCTCCGTCAATTCCCTAAAGAACAAAGACGTGACAATAATTATCATTCATCCATTTAGCCACACCGACATGCGCAAGCTGTAACTTTGCATAAGATGGAAAATCACCTCAGCAGTTCTTCCACAATTCCTGTTGGGGCCTATTTTAGACTACGAGCAATCTCTCTTTCTTCTTAGTCCGTCGAACAAAACGCGCAGCGAAAATGACCACGTGCCGCCCTCGTTTCTTTCCTCGACGCTCGCGCGCACGTGCATTCTGCTTAGTAAATCTGAAGAAAAAGAGAGACTGCTCGCTGTCTAGGCGTATCTTGAAAACTTTGTATAAATGTTTCTCGATATCGCTATTTTAAATGTAACAAAGCTCGTGAGAACGTCGTAGTTGAGTATTCAAAGACAACTACATGTAATAAACTTACCCTGGGTCTCAGATCTAGCAGGACGAGATGATTGTCAGTTCCACCTGCCAAACAAGTGACAAATACAATAACGGGGCTGATGCAAAAAAGATAGCAACAGTTTTTTAAGGACTGTTCAACGACCTCATTCGATTTTCAAGGACCATCTACCGGGGATGGAATTTCACAGATTGCACAAAAATGCACTTTCGTGGTCCATTTTAACAGAACTTTAAGGTTTAAACTGTTCGCTCCAAAAACTTCTCTAAATTTTTCAGTTCACTTATTTTTGATCGATAGGTAATTATTGCATAAAACAAAAGACGCCTTATGTAAATCACCTTAAACTTTTGTAGCTATAATTTATATTTGGTCTTGGACAAGCAAAAAGGACTTTTTGGCCAATTTCCAGACCACTGCATTCAAAGTTGAAGGAAATTCAAGGACTTTTCAAGGACTTGCACAGACATTTAAGGACTTTTCAAGGGCTTCCCCTAAAATTCAAGGACTTTTCAAGACCGTGCGAACCCTGAATAATGGAGATACATATAGTTCTCAAAGGAATGTAAAGAGCAAGCAACCCTGTAGAGTTTCTATAGGATAACTGAATTGTGAAAAAATATGAATATCTTCCAACAAACATACCCGATACAATGGAGTATCCTAAGTCTATCAAAGCTTTGGCCATGCTTTTTGCATTCTTCAGGACCTGTTGCTGGTATTCCTTAAACATCTTTGTTTGTGCCTGAAACATAACTACAAGTTAATTATCTGTTGAATGCCATTATCTCAACTTTTCCTATAAGCTCCAATATTCAGATAAAAATGCTCCAGACTGACCTTCATGTATTTTTTAAGGAATTAGTTAAGAGAATTTGGTAACAGATCAAAGCATTTTCCCTTTGGCGATCATTTTTTCAATTCTCATAACCTTTTCTATTGATTATCTACTGATATTTTTAGGAGAAAATTGATGTTGGTCACTCTTGGGACATAAAGCGCAAATTTTTAATGAGCAGGATTGATTACAGTTTTTCTGTAATTTGAAATCCCTGAAAAAAACACACTTGCCCGTTGGCCAAGTTAAAAACAGAATACGCTAGCCGTGGGCTATCAGACACGCCCTTTTATGCACCCTACCAAGGCAATACTGTTGCTTGCTTGACACTTGCTACTCACCTGTTTGAGTGCGACACCCACGCCAGCTATAGCATGGTTATGTGGGCCTCCCTGGAGTGATGGAAACACTGCAAAGTCAATGTTCTTATCAAAATCATACTTGATCTCTGCAGCATTGTCAAGGACAATATTGTACGTTAATGTCAATCTGAAAGTGCTTAGTAAAAATGGAGGTGTGTGTGAAAAAGAATCTAAGTAACTGATGATTTTGTTCTCCCCATGTAAAGGAATTCGAGACCGTCTTGGATTCTGGATTCCTGGTACTGGATTCTGGATTCTTTGTCAGTCAAACTTGGATTCCCAAGTCCAGTCATTAGTGGGATTCCAGATACCTTGATCTGTACACTGGATTCCAAAGCCCAGGGTTCCAGATTCCACAAGCAAAACCTTCCCGCATTTCATACCTCGGATTCTGGAACCTGGATTCCCCTACAGGGGGTGAATTTTAGACTCAGTCTTCCCCCCAAGCACAAAGCAATTCAAACAAGAATCAAGCAGTTAAGGCTACTTCCAGAAACCTCTTCTATTAAATAGCTATAATCTAAAAGGATATCTTTTCCAGTTTTCTTGTTGATTCCTTTAACACCAACACGGTAGAAAATCAAGCCAGCTCTGAAATAGGAAAGGATCAGTACCAAAGGCTGAAGATTAATCAACCATAGCTTTCAAAGCAACACAGTGACATTAAAGCCATATTTAAAATGTAAATTTTGAGAAAATTCATGCTACCTGACAGCTCGAAGAGTCTTGTGAGTTGTTGTGGTTACAACATGGGAATGATCAAATGGACTGGGAATGACCTGTTAACAAACAAAACAATAAAAAAATATATTTTACCAAAACCTTACAAAGGGATTTCTTGTGCAGATTGGTCAAGAGCCATGACTGATAAGAGTACAGGCCGTGAAAATGATATAGTGATGGCACAATTTGTTTTTCTTTTCACACATGTAGTTTCCCAACAAGTTTCAATGAAAATGGATGTCAATAACTCTCAATGTAATGGTAAAAAAAAAAAATTTCCATGGAAATGAGCCCACCTCAAAGTGTTCACAACTTCTCAATGAAACCACTCACCCGCAGCTCCTGGTGCCCCTTAAGTTTTGTACATTTTGAGGTCATTTTTATGGTCGATAAGGGTAAAGACCATGAAAAATTGTTTTCCACTTGGTTAAATATCCAAAACATAAAGACGTACAGTAGTCACCCTGGTTTGAGTCCGTAAGATAGTAAAATGAGTAACATTTTCATTTTACTTTTACTTGTTTTAAATAGTTAAAATTTATTCACATATATGTAAATTTTTTATCTTTTTATAATTACATTGTAAAATTGTTATTGATTTTATGTTTATTGACGGCCACAAGTTAATCAGTTTAGGTCAAAACTGTCACATGTTTACCCTCTTTAAATATAGGTGTCACTTCACTTCACTTCACCTTGTAAAAGTCTTTTTCATTGTCTATTATCTCGTCATAGCTCCTGTTTTTGCTTTCGAAATTTTCAGTTTTTCTGTTGAAATTATTTTCAGGGTGGCAATAAGAAAAGTTTTCATGATCAATTAATTGATCAACATGGTCTTGATCTGTGGTGACCAATAATAATTATTAATCAACACAGATCAACACTGTGTTGATCAATTAATTGATCAATAATTATTATTGTAACAGGTACAAAAGGTAAAATAGATCTGTAAGTTCTTTTGCAAAATCAGCCTATGATATGTGCAAATTAATTGTCTCCTTTCAATGATTAAAGTCTGCAGGTCTTAGGTTTTGATTGATTTCTATAATTTGCAGCTTCATGGGGATTTAATAGGCCTCAACTTCCATCTCTATACAGAGGTGTTCAGGAAAATGTGTGTGAAAAAAATTAAACGGCCTCCAAAATGTTGATAAAGATACCAAAGGGAATTTACACAGGTAGCAATTATGCACTGAGACAATTTTACCAACAAAACTTGAATGAAGAAGTAAGATGCAGGGGTACTAAATGAAGAAACAATAAGCTACTGAAGTGAAGTGGTCATTAAAGAGACACTTTCACTAGTTGAAAGTGAAAAAATCTAGGACCACAGTTACTACTTGTGGTTCAACAGAACTCCAAAATTCAATTCAAATACATGTAGGACTTAACCTTTCTAAGACCAGTAACAATAATACATGTGATGTTTTACAAGACAAGTAATAATATTTTTTTAAAAAGGTAGATATTTCACTGACCTGTGCAGCTACAAGGCCACTGATATGCGCAATGTCAGCAAGTAAAACAGCTTTATGTTCATCTGCAATCTGACACAACAACAACATCAAACCGACTTTCAAATTAAAAGCACCAGTACTATACTGTAAATAAAGAGGCGTAACATTTTAAATTATTGAATTTTAAATGCCATATATTTACTGCAACATTAATTTTGTTGGTATGTACACAATTCAAATGCACTCAAGGGAAATTTTATTTGTTCGGCCATCATGTCTGACAGCAGTTAAGCTTCATTGTTCAGGGGCCAATGTTTGCTAGACAATGACTGAAGACCAAATATTATTGTAAAAAACAATAATTATTAAAATTATTGTAAAAAACATTAATTAATTGTTATCTGTAGCTCTAACATCTCCATAATTCATTCAGGGATTGAAAGTACCTTTCTCATTCTTTCATAGTCATAAAGTCGAGAATATGCACTAGCACCAGCAATAATAAGGCGTGGACGGAACAGACGAGCTGTTTCCTCCAGTTTGTCATAGTCAATCAACCCTGTATCTTCCTGAAATAAATAACAAGACAAATGATAGTTACAAAATCATTCTTGAAATTTACAGTGGTGTCAGTCTGTGAAATAAAGCAAATCTAACTTTTATGTTTTATCTTCGGCAGAGTAGATTCAATTACTCACAGTCTAAAAAACCTTTGTAACACAGAATTTAAGAAGAATTGTATGAAAATGAGAAATTAAAGTATACTTTTGTTTCTGATTTACTGATACTCATAAAAAATTGCTTAAACCTTAAAATGGCTACTGGTACAACAATGACTAGGGGGAATGGGGGAGGGGTACCACTGAAAGGTGTTTTGCACTATTTTTGATAAAATAAAATAAAAACATGCTCATGCAATGTAATGTGTTGGTCTAAGTGTCTCAATTAATATTGTCACTGATTATATGAATCGCAACAAAGGAAACATGAATGTTTGTAGCATTCACTGGTTTAGCCATAGGCCTTTTTCAAAAATACTATAAATTATACTCTTTGTTGTCCCTCCAAAATTTGCATAAGCATTGTTTTTAATTTCTCGTGGTGATTGTAATAAAGTCCCAAGAGAGATTGAAAACAATGCTTATGCAAAATTTGGGAGGGGTAACACTGAGTGTGAGCAGTTCGTGTCTAATGTAAGCCGTACATGTATAAATAGTTCCTTTCGCGTCTTATGTAAGCCGCGGCTTATTTTCTCTCATATAAACAGCCCTATTATCTTACATTCAGTCTGTATGGCATTGACTCAAAATAAATTGATGTTGCTGAAATCCTCTTAGTATCAGTCATAAAGCCGTGCGTCAAGCTGAAAATATAAGAAAGAAATCACAGAAATTACTAAATTATTATTACTGAGTTAAAAACTTGGGATTGAAATTCTGCTTACAAAAAGATAAGTCAGGCTCCATTCCCCGTTTCTTCCAGTTCCTATAGTTAGGGTCCGTCCACATATGTCTGTATAATTTTAAAACCAGACATTTTTTTCACTGTTTTAGCCTTCTGTCCACCAAAGATGGCATATTTTTCAGGCACCAAAAATGCAAGTTTTCAAAAATACACCAAAGACAATTTTCTTTCTTTCTTTCAATTTTTTACAGGAATCATGAAAACTTGGTAAAAGTTGTTAAAATTTCATGCAAAAGATTTCATTTTGTGAAATGTGAAATTTATTAAATTTTTTTCTCTGAATCCCATAATAAATTTTCTCTGATGTTAATTATTACAGATAACTAATTACATTTATAGCCCTTGAAAAGTGTAAAAAAGAATGTAATATGTTTCAAATTATTCTGGTACAAATTTTTTGTCCACTGAAAATGAAACGTAATTCCATCTTAATTCATTTTCTTAGTTAACAACTCTGAGTTGTAGCAAACTTACTGTCCCCCGTGGGGTAAGTCCAATCCCATTATTCTGTCATGAGGTTTTAAAAGACCAGTGTATGCAGCAAAATTAGCAGGAGATCCTGAAATTCAAGAAATTTTATAAATACTTGTTCATGTGTGTGCTTGAAATAAAGAATAATGGTGGTTGAATGAAATTTTTCAATCAATCAATATTATTTTATATGTCGGTCACAATAACGGGTTAATTAAGCATCACTGACCAGTCAGTTGTGGTGGGTTGCCAAAATAAAAATTTATATCAATAAAAAAGCTTCTAAGTGTCAGTACGTACAACACAGTGGCGAATCCAGACCTTCAGATGGGGCGGGGGGGGAGGGGGGGGGGGGGTGTCATCCAGACCCTGAGATAAGAGGAGGCCCGGTCTTAAAAAAAAAAAATTTCAGCCCTTTAGGCTCAGTTTAGTCTAAAAAATAAGGGGGGCAGGCCCCTCCCCTGGATCTGCCACTGCAACAGGTACAGTAATTCTCTGTACATAAAAAGTTTGAGGATATTTTAATGAGTTGAATGAAAGAGAAATTGAAGTTTTTTCAAATAGGACAGTTCACAAGTAACATAAAAAAGATGTACATGCAATAAGCTATGAAAAATATTGGGTGCAAGTGCTCACTGATCATTAGAGAGGGAGAAACTCAAATGGTTGTCTGGGCAGAGTTAGTCACCCTTGAATTGAAGCAGTGCGATGTGTCCAATGTTGTCACAGTCATCAAGTTGTTTACAAGCTGATGAAAAGGACATCTTATTATCTCATCTCATTATTTGAAACCTGGTATAATTAAATATGTTTAGTTGGTGTGAATGGAATAGAACAGCTGTACCTTCTGCACAAAATGTCAATACTAGGGCTAGGCACCCTGGGCTTCACAGGCTGCAGGTTTTTTTCCCAGTTTTAAAGTGATTTTGCTATTTATTTGGATTTTTACCTGAGTATGGCTGAACATTTACACCCCATTCCTTAGGATCTAAGTGGAAGGCTTCTAGTGCTCTCTTCTGAACAAGCCGCTCAATTTTATCAATAATTTGTGTTCCACCATAGTACCTGTGTGACAGTAAAAAGAGAATGACACACTCTACGTGGAAGGAAGGAGAGGCATGTAACACTTTGGGGAAAAATAATGGCAATGAATCCCTGCAGATATGTTGAAAGAGAGAATTGACCAAAACGGTTGATGCTGAAGGTTTACAAGTGCCTCCAACTATGTTTCTTGCTGACCAAAGTTTGCAGTAATGTCCTGCAAACACGATCTTATTTGGGGAAACACTGTCTCAACCATCTGTTGGTTCTACAGCCCAAGGAACCCCACGATCTGTAAACAACTGACAGCCTACAGGTCCATATGCACCTTCGTGGAATACACTTCTCCATGTACCACATTTGGAACCCCTACCAAATCCAGAAGCTAAATCTACTGTGATGCGGAGCCAAGCACTTGATTTTGGATATCATAGGCATAAGAGAACACCAATAGGTACTACTTTGTAGTCAACTATAGGCACCACTGGGAACCCCTAAGAGCACCACAAATGAGCAGAGAGAGGGAGAGAGGAATAAAGCCCTACATTCCTAGGGGCAACATAATATTGGGCACAAGAATTTTTTGGTACAACATGTTATATGCTCCCATAATGCAAAAATTTTTTTTTCAATAGACCCCACACAGATGTAAGAGGAGGATTGCCTGACAAGCCCTTTGTAGGTGTGTATAGCACCACAAAATCTACTCCCAAATTAGTCTACAACAGACAGTTTGCTAGGTCCTAAACACACCAAACTCCATACAATAGCTACCAGTCTAGGAAATAGCCAGCATCTCTGTAATGTGGACTTTTGGGTTTGTCCCTTTGGTAGCTCTACTGTACTGTAGTTTTTACTCAGTTACACAAAAACTATTATTTTACATTTGTGAACTACCTTTGTCCAGGGTAGCCCTCAGAATATTTGTTGTTCAAACAAGATCCCATGGCTTCTAAAGCAGCACGGCTGCAGAAATTCTGTAACATAATTAGACAATCAGGTTCAGTTCATTTAGCTTTAAGAATTTGTTAGTTAATGACAGCAAAAATTTCCAAATTTCCTGTACCATTCTCTACCATTCTTTTTAATTCCAGATGATCTAGGTTGTACTACTCAATTCAACTCACTTCAGAAGCTATGAGTTCCAGGCCTCTAACTTGTCTGTCCTTCTCCTGCCTGATCAAGTCATTTATTTCAGGGTCATCATCTTCAAGCTTCTCCTGGCCTGTCCAGATGGTGGCCCTTATTGCCGAGGCACGGTAGAGAGATTGCAAGGTTGAACTGCTGAAGAGAGTGTCCCAGCAGGGCTGCAAACAAACATCAGAATGAAAAAAATTCGCTTCTTGAAAACCAAATGAACAGTACAAGGAAGTTGGGGTGAAACAAATATGGTAAATATGAGGGGAGAATGGCGGAGCTGTCTCTAGTCTCCCCTCATTATAATTATGTGCTTGTTGTATTTTTCAACCGCACTTTACTATTTGAACAGCAGGAACAGGCTAAGTGGAATTATTAGCTGCTCAGTTAGTTAACGGGCACTCCACTGAAATAATCATAAACAAGGTAAAGGGAAATTAAACCTAACACAGTTAAGAACTCACATCACTATTGGCAAAGGAGCAAACTAGTTTACTGTTTACTGAGTGTAACAAAGGAGTTGAATTGCAAGAAGAAATAAATCCAGTGAGCTATGCGTTCTTTCTAGTGAGTTTTTCATGGCTGATCCCTCTTAAAAACATAAAGTTTTTTGGTTTTCATAAACAAAGTAGTTTTTTGAGTTTTAATATTTGCAGTTGTGTTAGCTGTATTAGCTCATTTGAAAACTACAAATTCAGCAAACTTTTTAATCACTCATAAATATGTCCACAGGGTCACCCTGGATTTCATATGCTAGAGCTTTTCAGCTCTCTGTTAATTTTCTGAGTTCACAGCCATGATCTTTATTCCATTTTCTAAATTATTTTTATCATTTTTGCAATTTTATGATTTCAGCAGATTCAAATATTCTCCTCCTATATCTGAATGTTGGCACATGCTTTACTTCATAAATTGAGAATCCATTTTACTGTTTTATTTTCTTTCACAAACAAACACTTACAAAGGAATAAAAAAGTGACCAACATACTGTAAAATTCTGAAAATAAGCCCCTCCATGTATAAGCCCCTCCAAATATAAGCCCCACAAACTCGTAACGCAAAAAACCCTCTGTTAAATCGCCCCTCCAAATATAAGCCCCCCCCCCCCCCCCGCTGGGGGCTTGTACTTGGAAATTGCCCTCAAATACAAAGTAAAACAAAGCAAAAACGGTAAACTTCCTTCCAACTACAAGGCTAGCGCAATCGATTCTGAAACGCAAATTTCCCTCAATAGATGAGCCCCTCCAAAAATAAGCCCCTCAAAAAGGGCATTTGAAAAATATCAGCCCCGGGCCTTATTTTTGAAATTTTACGGTATGGTAACAGCAATAAATTACAGGGCTTGTCTCATACATGAGAATTTTCACATCATTCCTTTGGGTGGACAATCAAATATCAAGCAGCAATGCCACTGTAGCTGGATGCTAACTTTTAGTGATTCTGATGTTAATGTCACCATTACTCACAAATACCAGAATTGATTTTAGCAATAACCTAAATAAGCACAAGATAAAATTCTAAACCATTCTGGTATTTTCAGTAAAATGGCAACATTGTGTAAATTTCCTGTTTTACTTCACTTACCATCCTCAAAAAAATAGATATACTAGACATTACCAACTCAGTGTCCCCTCCCCCTACCCATCCCTTTCCTAGTTCAATTCCGGGCGCCACAATTTAATATAATTTAAAAATAACATGATTTAACGGGTTGAACCTCCTTGACAAGTATCTAAATCAGCAAGTATTCTTAATCATATGGTAATAACTCGTTACATTTATCAGCTACTAGATCCAAAGAGCTCAGCATATGGCGCAGACACAAACACAGACAAAGGAAAGAAATCTCAAGCTTACCAAAATATAACAAATACAAAGTGACATTAACTCAAAAGCAGAATCGCTGAAAAAGTCCAAACAACGCATATTCTAGAAGAAATATTAACTAATAGCCAAGTATCATTATCCTGTGAAAAGAGCTGATTAATTTTCAGCCAGCTTACGCAATTTCGTTCACAAAGCATCGCTTGCATTGCACAAGCTGGACTTTTGCGAAGTTCCACCTTCCAAAAATCGACTCACCTTTAGATTTCCAATTTTACGTGATAACGAAAGCATTTCTTAGGTGTAGAATAAAAGCCAAAAATTCAAATAAATGATCAGATTTACAGAGAAGATGGTTTAAAAAAGACAGCTTTGCTCCCTGCTCTGGGACTTCGCTTTGTAAAGGTAAAAAGGGCCTACAACATGTCGTATCAGCGGATTTACCTTCAATTCTTCCCACCCTCCCCTCCCCCAATCCAAAACTGTAGCTCGCCCCAGTTTCTCTTGTTCCCTCGATCTTCCCACAGGAGTTTCCGCTTGGTTGAAGTACGTTTATCTCATCGTGCTGTGTCTTCAAATCGCCAGTTTTCACCGCAATTGCTCTATTCTGTTGGAGGTCAAATGAATGAAACGGTTGTGTAAACAGTACCGAATCTTCGTGACTTTGCCTGGGCTTTAAAAGCGGCGGTTTTTTCGGACGGCATGCAGTCTTGGGAAGATACAGTTGGTGGTAACGTATCGTAGCTCGTTCGGTAAGTGGAGCGTTGCGATTTTTGCGTGAGTAGTTTTCAGGACAATAGGCTAGCTTAAGGACCGCCAATATTTTCTTCGACACCTACGAATCGTACTGTAATATTTTTTTATGGTTTTTGAGTGTAAATGTCGGTTGAGTTGTTGCCGGTGCCGGTTTTTGCTTTCTTTGCGCGGGAAGAGAACGATAGTGCAAGTTCCTTGCATACGAAAACCAAAACGTTGACATGTTCATAGTTCACATAAATTGGTCACAATTTTTTTTGTAGTTACTAGGTTATAAAACTCATAGGATGGAACTTTGGTGCGTTTGCATGAGCTTATTGTGGTCGTAGTTTAAACAACGGCCCGCGGAGATCGTTGAATCACGAAACGTTCACTTGAAAATTATTTATTTGTGTATGCTCTGATTTGTGCGTGAGCTCTCGGAGATCTAATGCGATATGATTGTTTTTGAAACGTCCGGTGGCATTTACTGCCGCAACTGAGTAGTCAGTAGCTTTTTTAAAGTTCCATACGTCTTTCAAAGTGATAAATTATTCACAGGAATTATCTCATTTCTCACTTGCAGGGGTCGGAAACCGCAACGCCGGATTCCATAGATCTCCCTTCACTACGTACGACTTACGAAACGCCCGAAGGTCGAGAGTGGTTGGACAATAGGAACGCACTTGAAACATATTATTGGCTTCGCTCTAAATTTTCGTCTCAATATATTGGATCACCGGGTTGAGTAAGACATTTGCAAAGTTGACTCATATTATTTCTTGCGAAACAATCTCCATTTGAATATTTGTGCGTGCATTTTGTCATCTTGTGTGGTATCGAAAGCACCTCGACGACAAATCGTACAGCTTCTGTTGTGTTTTTGTAAAAAGATGAGTAGTTCTATACTCGTGAATGGGAATCAGAGATCAGAACTGGTAATATTTGTATCTAAAGAAAAAAGGCATGGACCCATAATGGCTTCTGTTCCAGCAAACAAGGAAAATGTCTCTCCGGAGAAAGAAATCGAGTGTTTGTCAGACAGTTTTGAAAAGAACCTTTCGATGATTTCGAGCCACAAAGAAAATGATGGACGCTATTTTCTGGACTTAGTAGAGAAAGAAACCGAGCGATTTACGCGACTTTGTCACATAGCAGAACAGGAAATGACGGCAAATACAATTCCCGAAGATGGTAAGTCTATTTTTGGAGATGAATGGTTACAAATATGTACAGTGAATAAAACATACTTCGCTCGCAGGCGTGATAATTCGTCTGCCCAATTATTGTAGTTCGATTTTAGAGCCCATTAATGGGGAAGACCTCTCAAGTCAACTTAATGAAATTTAACTTCCATGTTTATCATGTATACTTTCATTTTAACACCAATGGTTATTTGCTATGTCTGTGGTTTTCAATTTTAGAAATAACCCTGTCTCTTTGTATCTGTGATTTTAAAGTGTTGGGGGTAGGAGGGGAGCCTTATAATCCTTTTAAGGCAAAAAAGAAATTCATAGACCAACAGCATATTTCAGTCTTCTCATTTAATGTATTAGGGCATTAACAGAATATACATACATATAATTATGTTCCAAATACATGGACATTTTCTTGTCCATGGTTATATTTTATACACTCTTTGAAGGCCTTAGGGGATATTAACCATGCTTATTTCAGTGCATGACTTGGATGGAGACAGGAGCATATCCTGCCGTAGATATTGCTTTTCAATACAGCTGTGTAACTCCAAGTTTCTACTGGATGAAAGAAAATGTGCACATTTAGTCAGCTGTTTTGCCTGGCTCTGATCCACACCCTAATTTCTCTTCAGAGTTCCAACTGGGAATGTTTACTGCTGTTTGTTGTTGTTTTGCATTTGTTAAAAGCCTTTGTTTTTGCTGGTGTGGTCTTAAATTTTACACACAAATAAAGAAGGGAAATCGGCAATAGATTTATGGAAATCACTTTCATCAACACGTTCTTCTTCCAAAAACTGTTTTTTGGACTGAAATGTAGAAAATTCAACCAAAAATTGAAACAAATGTTTCATACATGTGTTTTTACTCTGCTTAAATGCTTGAGGGATTGAGTCGTGTAACCAACTTTTTACATGAAAAACATCAGTGCATCGTAGTAAGGAAATTAGAATATTATGAGCTCTCGGTACTCTATTTGTGCATACTTAAGCAGCCAGTAACAAGCATAGTATATTTAAAAGAATGGTTTGCAACATTTTTGGCTCAGAAACCAAACTTAATGAAATGTTTTTCAAAGCTAACTCTAGAAATTAAATTATTACAAGTACATGTATTATTGAGAACATTTCATTTATGACCTTGGGAAAATTTATATACTTGATGTTTATTTTCACTGATTGCAAAATAGATGTTTCCATTTTGTTAATTTTTTAATCACATTCCTTGAGGTCTTTCTGTGTTTACTTCCTTATATATTATGAACTACTGATCAACAGAGCATGATAATCAATAACTCCTTTTATACTGACAAATATGATTTTTCCCACCAAGAATCTATAAATAACTTTATAATCAGTTATAGACAAGTTCTTGAGAGAGTGACAAAACCTTAAGTTCTATCTGTCAGGTAGGCATAGTTTTTTTCTAGAAGGTGACCCATGTTCACTTTATTATCATCAGCCAGACTGTGCCTGATGGAAATGGTTGTGCTTGTCCGTCAAATGAATCCTTAGAAGACAGTTCCTAAACCTACTTCTTAAACAACTGATATTAAGAAAAATCGATTGCTACTTGTCTAATGGACACAAAAATGGAAAATTGAAACCCAATGGAGTGCTTGCAGTATAGAAAGAAAAATGTTTTACCAGACAGTGGTAATCACTTTGTATTTTGTTAATTACAGGTTTGTTTATGGTAAATTTTGTTTTGGTTTTAAAATGTTACAAACCAGTTTTATGATCTCTTTCCGCGGTCATAAGCTGAAACAAAGGAACATTTGAGAACTAAAGGGCTATGAGAATTTTTAAACAAAGTTATCACTATCCAGAGTATTCAAGGTCATTTTAAAGCATTGGCTGTGGAAGTTTTGCAATGATCCAGTGTCTTTTATATCTATCAGTTTCAAATGGATTAGTGACAAAAAATTTTCTCTTTTATTAGTCCTTGCTTGCTTTAGCTGCAAGACTATAAAAATGCAACTTTTTTTCCTTTTGTGTGTGTGCTCCAAAAAGGGGGGCGGAATCATGGTCCCAGGTTTTCCTAGCGGAGACCGAGGAAACTAGGGATAAGAATCACAACGTGTCACAGCACGTGTATATTTTGTGAAGAAACTTAGCTTAGGAGAGATTTATGCGAAAGATGTGACGAGTTTTTTCAGAACTGCTTGGTCCACAAATTATATCGTTTTTAAGCGTTGATTACTTTGGAACAAGTGAATACTTCAGTGGTTGGAAGAAAAAAGAGTCTTTACTTAGTGAGCAAAACTTTGATGGTGAGGCTAACTGGTCAGGTGTTGTAAGCTTTTGTTGTATGTATATGAGTCTTGTGATGAGCAGGTGGTTTATTTTCGGCGATGATTGAAATGACTCGCCATGTTCATCACTTTTTTGCTCTCTGGCAATGATGTTATTTCTCTCAAATTGAGGCCCTTGATTTTTGTGTATTTATACACGTGTACTCAATTAATTCAGAAGCAAATCGTCAAATACAATATAAAAAGTAAATATCCTGAAGAATACTCGACTGTCGATAAAGTAGGAGTGAAAAACTTTTGATGAGGAAATCTTGCTTCGTCTAGAATTAATCGCTTCCTCATTTCTTATCTAATCTCCAAGCAAGCAATATTTACTGCATTTAAAGGGGCTGTGTCACGGCAGTCCAGTTCATTTTGTTTAATTTTGCCAATTACTCCCCTTCTTCAATCGCTATGAAACTTAAAGTAAGAGAAGAAATTACATTAAGTGGCAAAATCAGAGATCCGTGACAAATAATTATGTCTCCTGAGCATTATTTTTGAAGTTGCAAGCAGCAGGGATCAACTTTCAAAAACTGTTAGGCTGAACAGTTTTCAAAAACCCTAATTTCAATCCGTTTCAATCTTCTTCAGTTTTGAATATCCGTGGCATCTGTTGTTTCTGTTATGTTATTTTAACCTTCCAAGTTTTAGGCGGTTATTTTTATGTTTATCTAAATTTAATGGGCATTTTGTAATTACCCAATTTGGCTGAATTTCGTGACACAGCTCCTTTAAGGGCATTCTTGGTAGTTTTTAGGACCTGTGTATTTTTTAACAAGTTGACTTCTGATTCATGTTCAGTCTTATATTTTTTCTAGATGTATGGAAGCAATTTTTTTTGTTTCTCCAAAATCATTTGCCATTTCATTATACCGTGGACCCATTTTCAGCTAGAAGTCTAGAGCTTAATTTTGTAGTGTGCTCATGTCGTTATTAAGTAGATTATGATCTGTTGAAGCTGAAGATGACTACTGCACAGGTCAAAATGTCATTCAAATTCAGCAGCAGTCCTACACGGGACTGTAGCCCCCCAGATGATCATCCTGTTTAATGAAGAGCCAAAGCTGTGAAGTTGCTGAAATTTGATCAAATGGGGCATGTTCCCTGTCAAAGAAAGTCAAATTAATATTGAGAGCTGTGAAGGTATTCAGCACAATCCAGTTTATTAGTATTTTTAAAGTTATTAATGAGTGCCATACAGCCATTTATGCAGTGGTGAAAAACATAATGATTTGTTTATAGTGGAAGTGCACTTAGCTTTAATTCCAGCTAGTGTTTAGAGAAAGACTACTCAAGTAATTAAAAACAGAACAAAACAGGATTAAAAGCTCCAACTGGCAGGACGCAACCAGTAGGCTATGAACATGTAAGCGCATTTTGAAAGATTTGAACTCAAGATGTTACCCCAAAACAAATGTAGCTAGTGATCAGAGTAGAACTCCAATATGGAACCACTAGGATTGTGAATTTGCATGTTGACCAATTGGCCATTGTGTGGAGTCTTTTTTGGATTTCTGGTGATCACTGTATAATTATGTTAACTTCTTTTGTCTTGTTTCTATACATAATTGCTGCACCTTTTTTCCTGCAATCCTATTGGTCCAAAAGGTTCATGCACTGACTGTTGACTCCAGCCATTCTCAAGTAAACCATTGAAAAGAATACTAAGCCCACAGCAATCTCAAGTTTATTTAGAGAGTGCCGAGCACTGAAAGAATTTTTCTTGTAGGTTTTTGTAGGTTGAGTGCTGGAAATGCTTAAGTTGATTGTTTTAGGAGAGACTGCGTACTCAGTGATTTTCAGGGAATGAAAAAAAGGCAGGCTGTGTTTCAAATAACATCATGTTTATGGATGTAAACCCACGACTGTTTAATGGATTATCTGTCTGTTATTAATCCAACAAAAAGGGTTAATTTGCTCTGTTCTTTGTCCAATATTATTTATGATCATGTTTGATGTCCTGAAAATATACAGTTTTACCATATTACACCATATAATTAGTATTTTTAAGCCGGGAGCTTCATGTGACTTCTTGGAATTTTTATTAAAATCATTAATTACTCAAGGCTGTTTTTATACTGGGATGTTATTATATTTACTTTAAGACTTAGTCACAAACTTGTTCTTGACATTTTTTTGATATCCTTATGATGCCATGGAGAAAAGAGAAATAATAATTATTTCTCTAATCTCTATGGAATCATAAGGATTATTATTATCAATTTCCTGTTAGAGCTATTATTTTATTTTACCCCCAAGACAGTTTTTGTGTAGCAGTATTAGTTAATGTTAATGGCTCTCGCACAGTAAAATATATTAAAGAGGTGCAAATTCTATTATTTGTGACTTTGATTTTTAATTTTATCAGATATCTATGAGATTATCTAAATAGACTTTTAGTAAAATATTCTTAAGGATGCTGAAATTATCCTTTCAGGGGTGTGTTGTTTTTGGAGCTTGATGTAGTCATGTAAAACAGAACTGACCATAGATGACCAGATATTTATTGCTTTTGTTGTCGTGCTTCTACTATTATTAAGATACTACTTTTAAGTGGGCACTTTATTGTGCCCCAATCCACATACACTCACAATATCTTCCACCCTTCATATACATGCACGTTTCCCAAGTAAAGGAGATGTTTTTCATGATTATGGTTCAATCTGCTTAAACTCAGTGTTTTTAAAGTGTGCATCTCTGCTCAAATTTCATTGGTGACTTGAATAAGCTGTGCAAGAAAGAACTGGGTAAAGATTTTGTTGTCTTTCATTTATTTTAGCAATTGTTGAGATGCCACTTCTAGGTGGATACTGTATCTACAGCATTCATTTACATAGACTCACAATATTTTAACATGTCACCAGGGCACACCTCTTCCAAGGGGACTCTCATTCATTTCCTCAAGGGAATGCACGTACAGGATGTTCCTCTTCACATAATATTTCAACTATTATTGTTCCCACTGATTGAAAGTGATATGTATGGCTATCATACTCTCTATCATTAAATGGCAATTCATTTATTTTTTTTTAAATTTTATATTTCAGTTTTTAATCACACTGAAATACTATTCAATTTGCTATAATTTATTGTTGCTTCATCCACCTCTAAGTTATTTTAACAAAGTCAAAATATCGGTTTGGTCTTCAAAACTCCAAGAATAGCAACTCATTTGATATTATTTTAATATGTACGGCTGATGTTAATTTTTAAATGTACAGCCATGTTATTATCAATATCAATTTACTCCAGTAATGAGTTTTATTTTCAGCAAAAGCAGAATGTATTAAAGTTGTGCCTTTTTGTTCATTACAGCTTGCGGTAAAATCCGAGCAGCCACTGGAAAGGCAATGCTCTTGGTGAATAAAAAGTTCAAACAATTTAAAGGACTTTGTGATATGAATTTGGTGAGTTGCTGACAAAATATTGTCTCTTTTACATCATCTTCCTTAGATAGCGGCCTTACACGGCCTTGAAACAGCGACATAGGACAAGATGAAATGGTGACAAAGGACATAAAAATGGGTTGATACTGACAGGGACTACATGGCCTACTCCTCAAAGCTTGAAACAACCGCATTTGAAATTCAGACTTGCACCCCCTGCCCCCACAAAGGTGGCCTCTAGATACGGACTTAAAATTAAAGGGACAGGTTCACCGTTCAGTGCATGTCCATTAATTGAATTACTTTTTTTGAATTTATTATTAATTCTATCGGTTAATAATCCCACTCACATGTATCTCAGGCATCTCCGAGTGTATTTCAAAGGAGAAGTGTATTTCAGAGTAACCTGAAGTAGGATGGAGGAGTACTAAAATGGATTATGCCAACACTACTCCAATAATTTATTGTTGACTGGAAGGTTTTATTCCATAGTTGATGAATTTACAGCTATTTGCACATACGTTGATCAAGTGACTGCCTGGGAAGTGTGCAGATTGGTTCTTTGACAATGTTATGACATGATCATATTGCCTGGATAGACAATACAGCATGTCCCAGCAGAAAACAGCATTTTGATTAATGAGCATGCACTGAACTGTGAAACCTCCCCTTTACAGTAGATTTCACTTCTGTAGCATGGAACATGCTTGAAAACATGAATTGCAGAAAACTAGCCATTTCTATTTATTGGGAAGGGGGGAGGAGTGGGGGAGGTAAGGAAACTCCTGCCTCTTTTTACAGACCTGCTCAGTACATGTAAATGTTGTTTGTCCATTTAGCGATGTACAAAGAATTATAAGTTCTTTTATTGGTCAGTAGCATCTTTCTATGAAAGGAGGTTTTTGACAATGTTGATAGAAGCAAAAGTATCTATCTCAAACATAATATATTCTGGTTTCACCCCAGACAACACTTCCATTGCTGTTATTTTGCCCCACCACCCCCCCCCTCCCCCCCCCCCCTGCTGGTGCTAGGAATGTTCTGCAAAATTGGCAAGCAATTTAGTTGTCCTTTTCACCTCTGTGCTTGCTACACTTCAGTAAAACAACATTATTTTGGAGATATTGAATCTATTTTGGCGTGAAAACAATTTTTTTTTCTAAGAATTAAAAGTTTTTATCAGCAGCAAATTATGGTCATAACAAATTTGAAGAAAGGATATACTAGCACTTTTGAAAGTCCTGCTCATGCACTGCCATGTAAGATGTTGGCAAAGTTTTCTTCCAATAACTCATGTCACAGTTGCATCAGATATGTTCTGTGTGTTATAATACTGTTTTTAATGTGAGCGAATATTTCCGACAGGGTATTGGAGAAACCAATGGTAGGAGACCAACTAACGCTGACCTTGCAGGATTTTGGGATATGGTCATGATCCAGGTATGTGCCATTCCATATTACTTTTGCACAATACCTTTCAGTGTAAATTTACTGTGAAGTTCAAGTTAATTTTATATTAGTTTTGGCATTCAACCCTCTTAAAAAAGTTGAAAAATTGTGAACCCCTCAGATTCTTAGTGGTGGAAGTGGATCAGAACATTATTACCTATAGTAGGGGAGACTTGATGTGTCAGCTACATGTAGAACATTGTAATTTTGGCTACCTCTTGTTATGTCATGGTGTGTTACACATTTTACATGTAGCTAGTTCAAGGTTAATATACTGTATTCTTTTCTGATGTGATAGGTTGATGACGTAAATAATATGTTTAGTAACATTGACGAATTACGCAAGAATGGTTGGATACAAACACAACAACCCAAAGATGAGGTATATATAATAATAATTATTGTCTTGCACTCTTAAAATAATATTCAAATATGTTTTGCCTTATAATCTGTCAAGTGAGGGTTTGATTTTGTAAGGTTTGAATTAATAAGTTGATTAATTTTGACTTCATTAACACAGACTGATTCTTCAAAGAGATCATCATTAACACGTCAGTCGTCACTCTCACGGCAGTCATCACTGGGTAAAGGATCAGTGAGACGGCAAAAATCTATTGAAGAAGTAAAGGCTACTGAAGCAGAGCAGAGAGCTGCAGCAAGACAGCGGTTGGCAGCGGCAAAACGAGCAGCAAGGCAAAGAATGCAAAAGCAAAAAAATCAGTTAGATGATGTGGAGATATTTTGTTCACCCAAAAAGTAAAAGTTCAATTTCAATAATATTGTCAGTGCTAAGAATATAGTAAATAACGTTTGTAGAAACATATTTATGGAAGAAATTTAAATAACTTTGAAGTAAATAGCTGATAAAGGATGATGTCCAGTATTTAGTTCAACTGTTAAGACAAAATACTTGAATAATATTGTCTCTAAGTAATCAAACAAATTATCAAAAACAAATTGTGGGAATTATAGTTTTGGAAGAGATTTGTTACTGGCAATATGTGAAATAATGTTAGTCCCAATTACTTGAGGATGTGAAAGTGATGTTAGTTAATTGTACCTCAGCTAGACACCTCCATAGTTTATTGATACCTTCACTGCATGCATTACAGTCACCTATGCCTAGTCTGAAGTTGTTACTTATGGCAGATTGGTTAGACTGTGATATTATTTTATGAGGACGTTAATTTTATGAATTATTCTTTTTTTTGTTTCGGTTTCCATTTGTTTGTGTTTCTTTTTTACCAGTTTGATTTTGATGTCTCTCACCAGTGCTTTTGTGTAGATTAAATACAGCAACTTTTACACAATATGGTACAATATAGAGGATATTATATGGCCATATGGACTTACCAAGTTTCTCTTTAAGTATTGGTGCAATATTCTTCAACATGAGGAGAGAAATTCTGTATTTCCATGCAGCCAGGCAATGTTCTATGAATATATAAAACACCGATGAAATACCAAACCATTTCACTTTAACACTTTTTGCTGTGAGAGGCACCATTCATTATGTAACAGAAGCACCCGGGGTTATATGCTTCTGTTATGTAACCATAGCAACCATGATCTTTTCATAGTGTGAAGATAAAATGTTATTTATCATATTTTTGTGCAAAAGCTCACCTACTACTTTCATG
This sequence comes from Porites lutea, assembly GCF_958299795.1. Taxonomy (NCBI): domain Eukaryota; kingdom Metazoa; phylum Cnidaria; class Anthozoa; order Scleractinia; family Poritidae; genus Porites; species Porites lutea. The sequence continues at coordinate 49,936,903 of NC_133203.1, forward strand.
ATGTTTTTATTATAATAATCATAGATTTTTTCCTGTCTTCTTTACCCCTTCGCTGCCAGAGTACTTGATGGAGTTTTGTAAGGCGACTCTAACTTTTGACTCTGCAGACGAAATCCTATGATGTGACCATTCAAATGAAAGCTCTATTCCTGTACTTACACATGGTGCTATTTGTTTGTCAACATTTTAGAAAACGAAATTTGGAAATTCGGTCGAATTTGCCTTTGGCCACATTTGGCAGTGCAAGGGTTAAATTAAAAAGTGATGAAATTTGATGAGGACATTCAAGTGCAGGGTTCTTACAATATATTTGTAAAAAGTAAGAAAGTATTGTAAATATTGTAGCATAGGGCAACCTTTTTAGATGTCAGGAGTGGTTTTCCATTTATTCATTTATAATGCTGCTTGTAAAAAGGTCGTGAGAAAGAGTTGTGTTTAGGTCAATAATTTCGTGAGATTTACCATAAATTGTTTGGAAAAAAAAAAGAAGTGAATGTTTTATTTATTATCACAGCACTTTTTGGTTACATGTTTTTAGTTAACCACCTACACAATTGCCTTTAAAAAATAATGTATCTTTGTGTATATTTTTCTCCATTCATGAAGTGTGTATTTTTAGAAAAAAATGCTAGCTTGTTTTACCAATAATCTTAAGAAGGAATTACTTCAGAGGTCTAAAAGGAGGAAACAACATACTCATTGTCACGGTCTCACCAAAATTTCGTGAAAAAAAAAATCTTCAACTATTGTGCTTAACATATTTTCATTTAGAGTGCTAACTTGGAGGATTGTTACAATAGTCCAATAATTATAGTCCCCAAAATTCCAAACTTCATGAAATTCATTTTCTTAGAGTCTCCATGAACTGCTTTCCTACCATGAAAGATCAATTCTAATCAAGGGTGTTGGATATAATATATTAAATAAATAACTACACACTACTTTTAATGTTTGGTTTTTGTCGCATTAATGGGAAATCAGTGGATAACCAATACTGTTATCAATGTGCATGCCTATAAGCAAAGAGAATTTTGTTACCATAATTGTCATAATTTATTCTGTTAGTTTTACTGTACTTCTAATTTGATGGTAACAATACTGGTATCCCATAGCTAGTCATTAAACATATTTGCCATAGAATGCTTTTTCGTAGTTCCCATTTAGTCATTTTAAGAAAAATAAACTTTATTTGGGAATTTTTGTCCTGGTTAGTTACTACAAGTAGATCTTAGTGTTGACTTGCACCTTAATTCCCTCTTTTCCCTCGACTTCAAATGTGTGCCACACATGCTATCCTTAGTACTGTTATGAAATGCTGGTTTTTACAAACAACTGGTCAAAAAAATTAATACACATAAAGTGCATCAAAATTACCATTGGTATTTCTGAAATAAGTGCCCACTCTCTCTAATGAGCGCCCAATATCAAACAAGCCCCCCTCTCGAATAAGTGCCTTCTCCCCTCCCATCACTGTCTTTAATAGTAGGGAAACAAGGAAAACCTGTTTCTATGCCACTTTATTAATAACGCTGTGTGTAAACCATATAATGGGACTAAGGTACAGAGGTACAACAGGAGAACTTAATAAGCACCTCCCCTTGACTAAGTACCCATCCTTTTAGCCGCAACTTAAAAACACCCTACCCTGCGAGCAGGGGTTTCTCTCTTGCATGCCTTTTAGCATTTACGAAGTCGTTCGCGTGTATTGTCTGTCACGTACTTGGTTTGTTTACACCCCGAGAGAAACGTTTCTCACAGCACGTAAACAAACCAACTACACAACAGACAAGCCACGCGAACAACTTCGTAAATGCTAAAGAGCCATGCAAAAGAGAAACCTCTGCTTGCAGGGTAAAAATGCCTAGGTGCTTACTCGTGGAAATACGTTATTAACATTTTCTAGCCAAGTTACCAGGCATTCATCCATCCATGCCTTCACGTGGGAAAAAATTTAGATATTTGGTGTTAACACTGCACCAAAGTTTTTTACCATATCAGCTAAAAATTTGACCTGAAGTTTGGTGTTCAAATTTTTAAAATAACTAAGCACTATTGATCAAGCATGATTTTGTGTGAACAGAATACCCAAATGCAAGAATTTGTCCGGTACTGTGTGATCATAGCAACACAGTACAGTTAATGGGCAAAAAAATATTTGAGTACGACTACAGAGTTGCAACAATTTACTGTGTTTTAGCAGCCTGGTCCATAGGTGTACTCTCTTGCCCTATTGTCCTGACCCCGGTTGTTCAAACATTGCATAGCGCTATCCCCTGGCGCTATCCATCGAATAAATCACTATCCAGCAGATAAGTATTAGGAAAACCAATTATTACAACTGGATAGCGTTCTCCACCTTTGAAAAACTGGCCCCTGTTGTCCACGTGAAGTCTGGGAAAGGGTGGGTGAGTCTTAGCAAATATTCTAAAATGCCTAGGGACTAGGGAGGCCCCACACCATGCTAAGATGGCCTCACTAGGGTGGTCAAACTCTGGTCAAAAATTCACCTACACCTCTTTGGATCCAACTTACAGATTGTAGAAGGGACATCAAAGTGCTCAACATTTTGACTGGAAATATGAATGAAATTTTTTCTGAAAGATAATTCGTCGCTTTTTAAATAGCACTCATTTTGGTAGGGGCTTCAATTAGAGGTTGCAGGGGTTTTTTCGCGCGTTATAAAACTGAGAGAATGAAACTGACACGTTCACTGGAAGAGCACACTTATAATATAATTAAAGTGAAAAATAATAACATGTTAATGATGAAAGTTAACTGTCAGTGTTATGTTTCTTTGCAATCGAATCTATTTACAGATCAACAACTTTAATTTCTTGGTAATGTAAGAAGACCATTAATACCATGACAGCAAAAGAGTGATTAATATTACATAACCAACTTTATTTATTTATTTCAGTATTCCCACGTGAGTACATGGTATTACCGACATTATTTATGCTATAAATCTTAAATCAAAACTGGGACAAGTACATTTTCTTGCTGCCGGCAAGTTATTATTTTAAAGCTTTCTTGTCCAATGGCAAGCCAGGTCCAAGCAAGTCATCCTCCCACAAAATCATTGAGAGGAGCAAGAAGTGGCCACAAACAAGCAAATGTGAGAGCTGTTTGCCCAGAGGACAAGCTGGAATTCAAGTCTTTTTCGAGCCCTGCATTGTCTTATGCAAATAAAATATATATTGTAAAAAGTCAATTCCCTGAATCAAATATTGTAAAATATCCATTTACAGGACTGAGGTGGAGGGGATTTTTTCCAAGTCAAGGTTATAGGGAGACAAAGAAAAATTAAATGCATATATTATATTTAAATGATTTAAAAAAATCATTGTGCAATTGATCGGAAGTATAAGCTCTTATAAAATAATTAGCTTCAGAATACAATGGGTACTCATGCACATAGGATTATGTATTTCTTGTATCGATGAAATACACTGGAAATAATTATTATTGTGAAGTTACAAAAGTATTATGTACAGCCATATTTATAATTTTAAGCAAGCTGTGTGATCATGGTGACCTGTTCCTGGCCTTTTAAACTCGTCGGTAGACGCCAACTTGTTTCTGACAGTTAGGGCAGCTGTGGATGACATCCTTAAGTGAGTCCATACAAAATGGCACCAAACAACATCCAAGCCATCCACTGTGGACAGAGAAAGTAAAAAGCATGCACATGTATTAAAGAGAGACACTAACTAAATTTTCTGATAATAATAATAAAAAATAAATATGAAACTTATATTGCGGATATTCAATAGGAATATTTTCATATGCGCATTACAGAAGATAAGATAAAAATAAGTCAATTAAAAGCTATCATAAAAATGTATGTCAATTAAAAGCTATATTGTAAATAAATAAATAAATAATTGAATAAAATAAATAAATAAGTCAATTAAAAAAGGACGTTTTGAGAGCTCTTTTAAAATGTCTAAGGCTCTGAATGTTTCGGATCTCTGCCAGAAGAATGTTCCACAATTTCAGAGCCACTGACTGAAAATATGCTCGGTCACCAAGTGTAGGTCGGCTCCGTGCGTTGGCTGGTACCAACAAAGTCACATTCCTGAACTTAAGATTATATAGATCTAAGACCAAATCCCCCCAGATTTTTGGAAGTACCTATTAATATTCTCTGTAGTCTGCCTGCATAGCGGTCGCTTGCGTTTCCTTTAAAAAGCCAAGTAGGGCAAGCACTAATGACGTGCCAGGGCATTGTTTTGCTCCTTTCCTTGCGCGTCTCGTTTCTCCTGCTTGGCTTAAAGGAAACAGAAACGACTGCTATGCAGGCTACATCCTCAACTGGCTACACCTCAGAATACCTCATCTGTCAACAGTGGAACCGCCACCTTATGGCCACCTCGATATTACGGTCACCAATGTTATTAAGGTCACTTTTTTTTGGCCCGGCAAAATGGCCATACATTTTTGTACAAAAATCCCTCATTAATGCGGTCACCCACCAATACGGCCAACGGCCACATTTTAAAATCCCTAACAGTAGATGTCTTTTATAATTTCACCCCGTTTATACGGCCACTCATTCGAAATAGGAAAATTAAAATGCCTGTGTCATGTCAATTTCATTGACCTAGTAAGCTAAGCCTGTTATTTCTTTTGTTCTTAGAGTACAGTACATGAGTGCGAATGTGATGTATGGTGCATTTGTCATTTGAGATTTTACCTTGCCCCACTGGTTACAGGGACAGATCCAGGGGAGGGGCTTGCCCCCTCCCCATTATTTTTGGACCACACTGAGGCCCGAAGGGAGACCGCTCCCCCCCCCCCCCCCCCCACCTTATCAAAGGGTCCGCACTCTCCGCAGTCCGCAATCCACAATCGGCACTCTTCCCTTTACGCTGACCGTGATTACCACCAATCGTCAAATTCTGAAATTACTAGCTTTTATATTCGTACAATTTCCTTGAAATCAAACTTTTGGGTGTTATTACGGACCTAAAACCGTTTAATTTAGTAAAAAAAAATCGGAAATAAGGGTCACTGAAATGATCTGAACTTGTTAAACTGCAATCTTGCATGAAATCAAACGTGCCTCATTGCGTACTCGCAGCGGTGAAAAAGTTTGAGAAAATCCATTTGAGATTTCTTACCCCATCATCGCTACACCACCACAAGCTATCCAAGTCAGTGTTCCTGGTATGTATACAGTGCTTGTAACAATTGAGGCCTGACAAAAAGGACAAGTCATAGCCGTAGGATTCTCAAGAAACCTTAACCCAACGAAGACAGGACCGGGTTGCTGTATTACTGTGGTAGTGGTGGCTTGATAGCTTGGATGCTGTTGATTTGTGGGCAAAGGCTGTTTGTTTCCATATCCTGGTGGACCGGGGTAAGGAGGCGGCTGTTCCATTTTACGGTAGAAAACCTTTCACTTCAGGCGCTGAACAAATTACAAAACTCAATTTTTCGCTTTGAGGACAGATGATGTCATCACTCTGCATACACTTAATAGAAAATACGTCACGCGATGTCACCTACCGCCCATACTTCATACCTATTTTCGATTAAATTTTTATTGTTTCCTATGCGGCGTTTATTCAAGTGCGGCGCGCTAATTTTGTTTGAATACTGTAAACAATCTTAATAAGTAGTTTCTTAGAAATCGATTTTGAGATAAATATTAGCGATAAAAAATCACGACGTTTCGACCTCTCCGAGGTCATTTTCAAGTGTATAAAATTTCTCTAAATTAGCATAAGTTAAAAACAAGTTATAATAGATAAAAATGTGGTGAACGCTAAAATGTGGTAAAACATGTAAAAATGTAAAAAGTGCTAAAAATATTTATAAAGTCAAAAAACAATGGAAATAAAACAATGTTAACAAGAACTACTCTAAACAAATAATTTGGCGCGAATTGAATCGCACTGTTTGTTTTATTTCCATTGTTTTTTGACTTTATAAATATTTTATAACTTGTTTTGAGCTGTTGTTCGAAGCGGGAAGGGAACGCGCTTATTTCACTTCCTCTGTCACTGAAACTCTTCAAGCAATCTTCTAGCCCTGAAGAGATAAGGGAAACAATCAACGAAAATTTCAAATTCACAAGAATTTGTATTGAAAACCACTCAACCGTGGCTGGGTGGCAAGAGTAGTTTTTCCCATTCATATAGTTGCAATCGCTTCTTTTGAGATACTTTTAAAAAACCTTAGCCTGTGTACAGACGCCCCCCTCCCTCAGAAAAAAATCGGGAGATTTCTAAGGGAGGGGGGACGTCTGTACACAGGCTCAAAAAACCTCGGTACAACTTGGTAATTTACACCATCCAGACATTTACGAGTCTATCTCAGCAAAATAAGGGAGACATTGTAACCCTTTAAGTTACATAATATTTACAAACGATTTACAATAACTGTTGTTAGCGATTTTAAAAAAGTGATTTCGAAATAAACGCCGCCCTTGAATAAACGCCGCATTGAAAACGCTAAAAATTTGATAACCGCCGCGGCGTTTAATCGAATAAATACGGTAATTATTGTTTTCAGCAGTATTTACAGAAAGTTGATAACGTGATCAACAATTGTAAGGCTATTTTCAATTGTGTTCTTTGGTCTACACTTGACGTTGAATAATTACGCGTTGGAGAAAAAAAAACAACTGTTTTTGATTTCTTTTTAGTTAATTAGAAATGGTGATTTTTCGCCTTTTCAGTGTAGTCTTTGGACTCCTCGTGTTTGGTTCTTAATATTTTTTATGATTAGATCTCTTTTTATAGATCCAACGTTTATAACTAGCGGGATCTTCGTCCACGGTTTTTGCAGTTAATCTAATGCCAAAAGAATAGCTTGTTGCGTGGAATCCCACGACCAGGGCGGATAAATGATAACCTTTATCCGCCCTGCCCACGACGGGTGCATGTGTCCTCCGGATTTTAAGTGACAGGGATGATCGAATGGGGGCAAATATCAAAACCCAAAAAGATCCCATGCTGAATTTCCGAGCAATAAAAATTTCCAGAAAGCATTAAATGATATAACACGAAAAACAGAAACATAAGTTTTGACTATTAAAAAAAAACCTGCTTAAATCAAGCTACCCCGAAATCGAAAATTTCAAACCCCAAAAAATCCTTTGACAGGAGCCCATAACCTTTGATCATCCCTTTCACTTGAAATCCGCAGTACACCCCCCCCCACCCCCCACCCCCCACCTCCCAAGAGTGGACCATCACCCTACAGGCCATAATATATGGGAGCAACCTCCGGAAATATAATCCAAAGAAAAATGACTGTTTTTAACGGGATGCAAGACATTTTTATTTTCCATTTATATATATTTACAGACCATACCAACATAATACTAAAACATTCACATGTGTGCAGTCTTCATATGAAGCTCTTTCTATAAAACTCTCATACTTTCCTTATCTTTTCGCTCCTGCTGCTGCATAAACAAAAAATTTTAATGAACTAATACTGGTGCAAACAGTGTTGATTGAGATAAACAAAAAAAGTTGGTCTACCATAATGTCACAAACATTTTCAGAGACCAGATACTAGATCCAGTTTGGTAACCACCATTTTCACAAAACAGTCAGACTTATCTAAGATTTTGAGGAAATGCATAACCCAGCCCTCTCTTCCTGACAGAAGCACACAAAATACCTTGACTCAGAGACCTAGTTTCTGCTCAACAAATATTGTCAAAGTTTAAGTCAATGTAAAAGGAAAAAAAATTCACATCAGCATGAGCAGGATTTTATCCCACAGCATATTAGCCTCGTTTTCTCTGTCAGTACTCAGCAAATAAGCAGTATTTAGCTAATCACAATAATGATTCATATTGCACTGACCACTGAGGTCCATATATAACAATCACACACTGAATAAATATTAAATATGAAATTTGAAAATCAAATATCAGATGTCTCACAGGTAGTTTAAATATGGTATATGAATAAGCAGGATAAACAAACTTCAAATCTTGTAAGAACTAACTAAATGTAAGTCCAGTTCACTTTTTAACTATATTTTAAATAAAATATACACAATGACACATAGAAGAATCACTACATCTATCACTACTACCAGTAGTAGGTAAATAAAATCTTTGCACTTGCATGGTTATCTGGATGGTGGATAATAAAAAAAAAAATGAATGACACAGTGCCTACACTAAGGAGTTAAATGTTGCATATGTTTTGAAAATCCAGCATCATCAGTCTACATGCGACGGAAGACACCCACTTGCTTCTTGCAGTTGGGGCAGCTGTGGATCACGTCTTTGAGAGCATCAATACAGAATGGGATCAAGCAACAACCGAGCCAACAACTAGACAAATGTATAAACAAATTTAACTATTAGAATGAGCTTAATGTTTAAATCTACATTAGACTTCTATGTACATCCATAACTGTTAATAAGCAAAAGTTCACTATTTAATTCTGCCTTATCAGCCAGTACTTATAAGACTTATATAAACCTCATAAACAGGAGTGAGTGTCACCAGATTTTAGCCAGGCATCTTCACTTTTCCAATGGACATTCCATGAATCCAAATTAAAATTCTCAACAATGTAATACCATAATATGTTTACACAATATTTTTTTACTACAACCTCTCAATCCCCGGATTTACTGAAACAAGCTTATTTTATAAATACACAGGATGAAACAAAAAGCTGAGGTCAAAAATTAATTACAGCTAATAGAATCGGGTCAACAGAATGCTTGCTAATTTTGTTATGGGGTAAAAATTTAAGAATGGCAATTATTTTTTCTGTGAGGCAAATTTACCTCAATGTTCCTGCACGCTAATAGGCTCTTTCTCACATTAAAAACATGTGATGTGACATGAGAACACACCATAAATAAAATCAAGGAGTTCTTATACACTTTTATTTATTGATTCCTAATAAACAATTGCTAAAATCCCCACACAAACCCCTTATAATATTTCTGTTACGCAACAACAGTTCTTACATGTGAACTTGGGTAACCTGTGGTTCTCCTCTGGAGTCTCAATCACTCTTTATTAATCTGTGATCAATACTGTTCAAGACTGCAGAACAGGCATTATCTTTTTGCATTTTTCAGGCAAGCAAAGGTAAGCACAAGGCAGGCAAGAAGGAGGGCAATATTTTTGCCTATATCAATAACATTATGGTCTTGGCTAAGCTCCATCACTTTAAGCTTGTGTATTTCAATGTAATTTGCCTTTTTCCATGGTGGGCCATTATCTAACTTTTGCTACATTGTCCTTGTAATTATATTAGTGTGACACTGCAGACTCCAAATGAAAAACAAACAAACGTTGATGGGTTGTATTAGATGTCATTGCACAAGGAAAACAATGGTGGCCTCACAAAATGTTGGTTGTTTTCTTATCTTGGACTGAAAACACAAATCAACTAACATTTTGATTGACATGTCATCACCAAGGCTTCTGTTTAACAAATAGTTGGACTAAATATATTTTCATAATTCCCAAATATTAAGGATAAGCGGGATCTCAACTTGCTTCATCCATTCTTCTTCTGGCTTTTTGGTGCTTTTGTGATCTTTGCTAACAGTCGCATACAATTTATAACTGTGCCAGCTACGCTGGCTAAATATTTATTTACACAGCAAGTTCCGAACACTTGGTGGATTTCAGCTGCTTTTTCAAATGTCTTGCTCTCTAATAAACCACTATCCTTATCATGCTAGCGTGTTGGATAGCCAAGGAGAAAAAACACAAATTGGCCAGAATATGCCAACTGCAAAAGCATAAATGTTCATTCCCCTATAAATTAAAGCTGTCTATGAAAATAATCCATTTCTTTTTCGTACATACTTCAGCATCTATCTATCAACCCCACATGTCCTCAAATATTGAAAATTGATGGGGAAGGGATGATAGATGATGTCATAATGCACAGCACATGACATCATTTGTGAAAAAAAAAAACGTGCAAAAAAGATGTTGTTGGAATCGTAACATTTGACCTAATTGGTTTACTTCCCACCAATCACATTATTGCTTATAAATATAATGGCAGAGTGGAGTTTGTGAGGAAACGGTCTATGTTAACAGTAAAATAGCTCAAAAAACACAAAATATTTGAAATTTCATTGTCGAATCTACAAGAAACGGCAAACTTTGGCGATTATCCGGGAGATTTCAGACTCTAATCTGGAGACTGGGAGAAACGGTTCAAAACCTGGAGTCTCCCGGATTATCCGGGAGAGTCGACAGCCCTGAAAATTATACAGAGACGAGATGGGAAACATTTACCCTTCGAGCAGAGGTTACATTTTCAAAGTGTGAGCTCTCGTGCGAAAAGTAGCCTCTGAGGACAACTGATCAATTTTCTATCGTGCGCCTGCCAAATTCGTCACACGATTTGTAAGCAAAATTAATCATCAGCAGGTCTGTCGTCAAACGGCACAAGATTCATAAGAATTAAAAAAAAATTGCGACAACTCTGATATTCTGATACGCAAGACTCACACAAGACTCATGCAATGCTCTAACTTGGTCAAGAACAGGAAAAACCCAGTTTTATCAATTTATTCATCCAGATTTCTAGACAGATTTGAACGGTTGTCAGCAGATTTGAATTTCGGCGAAAAAAACGGCATTCTCGTTGCGACTCGTCCAGGACCCTGACAGATCGAAGTGACCAGCCTTAACTTCGTTCTATGAAAGGAGTAACAGTGGTTACACCATCAAGCCAAAAAACCAGTAAATGATAATCAAACACCAAAATACAGTGGAATACATTGTAGGTACCTCTTTTTTATTCATTTCATTTAAGAAAAAGTAAGGTTTAGCATTATTTAGCATTCGCAGATCTCAGTGATATATTTCTCATACAAAGTCTCTTATATTTTCAACAGTCGCCTGTAATGCGACACCGGCGTGTCACCTATGGTATGTAAATTACATTACACCCTTTCCTCGTAATGTGAGTTTGGGCCGCCTGTGACATGATGGGCTCACATATCGAAAATGTAGCCTCTGCTCGCAGGGTAGGAAACATCAGTCTCGTAAGTTAAATTATTAGATAAAAGCAGCTCATCCTCGGTGTAAGAACCCACCGGCCGGTGACGTAAAACAAAGAAAACAAAGAAATTATGAGTAAGTCAACACAATAAAACCTAGAAAAGCAAAAGGTACAAAACAAAGAAAAAGTTCACAGGTTCTTACACCGTGGTAAACCCGTAAAAGCAGATTGGGTGAAATAAAGTTAATTAGTTCGTTGAAGCAACTACAAACTCAGACGAAAACGTTGAAACACTTTGTTGAAAATTTTCGCTCCCTTTTCCAATGTTGTTTTAGCTAGTTAACACTGAAGTCACGTCTCTAATTTGAACAGGAAAAAGGCGTGTTTCAAGAATTTCTGGCGAGGATTGTAGCTGTTACCCCAATTAAACTAAATAGTGAAATATCCGATATCCTCGGCGTACACCTACCCAACAAGAGCTGTAGCACCGCAGGACAGCCACGTCAAAGTACCTGGTGTGAAATCAGTAGCGGTAACGATAGTAGCTTGGCAGTAAGGACAGTTCATTGATACTGGAAACTCATTGAACTGCTGCATGGCCATCATAACATGAGGCTGTTGATACACCACTGTAGTTGTTGTGGGGCCGCTGGGTTGAACTGGGTAGCCTGGTTGTTGTGGATATGTAGCTCCGGGTTGTTTAGTTTGATATTCCTGTCCTCCAGGATATGGTGGTGGAGATTGCGCTGCGCTTGGATACTGTTCTGTGCTCATTTTCGAAGGTTTTGCGAGAGATTTCACCCACTCAATACCACCTGCCTTCGATTTCTTCTTCGATCGTCACACGTACTAAGCAACCTAGCTTGTACGTGCACGATGTAAACATGATGTCATCACTATGCGCAAATAGCGCCTCCCACCCTTCCCTACATGGTCTCCGAAAAAAAACTGCAAGACTTCGAAAGACTACTACCATACAATTTGTCCATACAATAGATGGTTTTCATACTGACGTCGTCAAATTGTAAAGTCAAAATAGCGAGGTTTTACGAATTCTCTTTTACACTAGGTTGAAGATAAACAAAAAGTTAATCTTTGTACAAGTTTCCATTTCTGTAGCATGTTTCATTTCGCCATACAGCAATTTGAACTTCCGAGTTTTTAGCCTGCGAGCAAGCTCTCCTATTTGGGCGAGCGAAGCAAGACTCGCGAGAACGCGCCCCTCCTGGCTTCGCAACTCGCTCGCGCGTTCTCGCGAGACTCGCTTCGCTCGCCCAAATAGTAGCCTGCGTAGCTGGCGGTATTGTGCGGGTGCGAGATTATAGTTTTGGTGGCGGAGCCGTGTTCCAAAAAAAAGGAGTAGGGACTTCTCAAATCTCACTCGACTATATTACAACGGCTCCGCCGCCAAATCTCACTCGACTACTTCACAATATACCGCCAGCTACGCAGGCTACCCAAATAGGAGAGCTTGTTCGCAGGCTACCGAGTTTTCACACTGTTTCACAGTGCGTGACACCAAAATAGGAATGCTGTGTCGTTGAAAAAAAGTCTCTCCTCTTAATTTTCAGCAGTATAACCATTTGAAGTATTAGAAGATATGTTTATGCGCATGTATGCTAGTTCTCGAGTGAAAAGAAAGAGCTTTTATAGAAAAAGTGAACTCCAGATGTTTTGTTGATTTCCGGCGGCCATATTGGTGCACCAACCACCAAAACGGTGCACCAATATGGCGTCTCCATACAAAGCTCTACACAGGTGCGTTGGCAAATAAGTCAGAAACTTTGGGCCACAAAGACCTAAGACTTGGACGAATTGTTTAAAAATTAGTCTTTTAAAACATTTCATTTTCTTGGCTTCTTCCACTGGACGGTTTCCAATTTATTTTTTTGTTGCGTGACAGTGAAAACGATCTATAATAGAAAATTCCAACATTCAAAAAAGGCGCCCACAACACTGATCGAGGTCAACATCTTGAAAAATCGAATGATTAAAATTTATTGTTACTCGACGTTTGTTATTTGAATTTGATTGTAATTCGACGTTTCTAGTCTTCCACCCCGAGTTTCCCAGTGGCAGCTGAAAAAAGCCTGGAAAAAAGTAAGGCTTTGTTGCTTATATTTATTTGCTAAGGCCCTTTTTGCATTTCAAGGTAAAAAAATGTCAAATGTAAAATATTTGTGTGAAATAGTACGAGATTGTTGCATGCATAATAAATGTATTTAATAGAGCTGTATACCGTGGCAACTCTCACGCCTTAGGCGTGAGTCTCCCGCCTGCGGGTTGAAAACTTCGATCTCACGCCGGCTCACGCTTGCGGGCCAATTTCTCACGCCTGATTGAAAAATGTGAGTTGTTGCCGTCTTGCTTGACACAATTTCCAAAAATATGTTAGCTCAGACCAATGTAAGGAACGAAAACCATGTGTAAAATGAATAAATGACAATACCTTCCTCGCGATCTCTGATTTTTGAAGTGAAAAGCAAGTGAAAACTTCGCCTTCGGCAGACTTCGGACGTCTCCGGAAGACTTCGGACGTCTTCGGAAGACTTCGGACTTCTTCGGGAATCTTCGGAAATGATCGTGTCGTCTTCAAAAATCCTAGTACTCCCAGGATAAAAATCTCACGCTGATATCTCAGAAAAAGTTGGCAGGTATAGAGCTGTGTTTGATGTGGTTCTCATTTTTTCCTTATCACTGTTACAATAGTTAACCTGAACCTTTCACTGACCCCAATAAGATTTCTTGACTTTTTGAGCAGATAAATTATCAGGCGCTAATCTACATCCATTTCTCCGTCCGTCGAGCAAAACGCGCGAGACACGCAAATGACCACGCGCGACTGAAGGCGCCGCCCTCGTTTCTGGTGTCTCGCGTCTCGCGGCTTCGCCGCTCAACGCTCGCGCGCGCGTGCACTACCTTTACTAAAACTGAAGAAAAAGAGAGGCTGCTCGCAGTCTAATTTCTTCGTTCCACGGAAATCCGTTAGATTTCTCAGATACATTTTTTTTTCAAAATTTAAAAATTATAAATTCTCTGGGAATATTCTTTCCGATTGTCAGCCGACTCTGAACTTTACCAAGAGGAAAGGCGGACTTAAGAAGGTTACATCCAAAGAATCAGAGCCTTTCTCGGTCATTTTTTTCTTACTACATTAGTCCGCTTAATTATTGTTATAAACCAGTTCTGTGATTTTCTTAACCGGTAATAAGAGAATGAACGTCCACCAAGAAGTTTTGAATGTACTTTTTGCTTTGTTCACAACGGTGGTGGAAACGCAGCTACTTTTTTCTTTCAAGTTGCAAGCTCATTCACTATTTGCTCCTCTGAATACGTCCAATCAAGCATTTATTGTTTATTGTGAAAGTGCGGCCTTTTCCCACCGCATTGCCAAAGCCCAGCAACGTTCATACTTTAGGCAGTTTAGAAGTCCCACGCGTATTCACCCTTTTTTGTCTTTTTTCTTAAGAGCCAAGTTGAGCAAGTCGGCAAATTTTGAATATGTCCAGTCTTTAATATTGAAGCGTTGATTACCAGTCCTTGAACCCATGGTGCGTGCTTTTCTCTCAGTATTGAGATAAGTCTTATTAGAGCGTTTCTGCTGACTCATTGACACATTTTTATACAAACAAGAATATTTCTCGTGGTGTAGCAAATCAATTTTAATCGAGCGATCGTATAAATGAAGGCACCATTTTCAGGTTGATTCAAACTGTTTTTAGTCCGAAAACTGGCCACAGTGAAGATAAAGTACCACTTCAAACTACAGGGGCGGATCTAGGGGGAGGGTGCAGGGGGTTCGCACCCCCCCCCCCCCCCCCGAGATGACCTGCGGTTTTCTAATAAAACTGGTATTCTGCAAAAAAAAAAACTATGTGGTTTATTGGTGTTGAAGTAGAGCAAGAGACGAGTGCACCCCCTCCTAAAAAAGATCCTGGATCCGCCTCTGAGCTATCCATGGTGTGGAAGGATTGTCAAGATTCCCTTCTGCCTCTTCGAAGCCAGGTTTGTTCTTTGTTCTTTTTTTGTTTTGGCTCGTTAATTAAAACTAATTGCGGGAAATAAATCTCAGGTAAATTCTCAGGTATAAACAAAAACTGTGTTATCAGTCGTAAGTTGAACGGTTCTTACTGCTAAATTCAGTTTCTCGAAGAAAGCTATGATTCTTTTACACTTTACATAGCAGATCAGAGTGTCTTTGCATGATTCATTTGGAATGTTTTAAAAAATCCGTTGTCCGAAGTATTCTGTGAACCTGGAAAACAGTCCCTGATTTCAGGCTACTGATGTTACTTCGATAATGAACATGAAGGCAAAATGAAACTACAGTGTATGAGTATTGTAATTGTCGCTGAACAAAACATCGAAAAACTAAGGTGTCCGGGATTTGACAACGTACTATAGTGGAATATTTTTCGTAGTAAAATAAATATTAAAGGTAGTAATCGGTTGTAAGTAGAGAACCGTGTAACGTATATTTACTTGAAAAATTGCAAAGGTTGTCTCTGACCCGGACAATATGCTCAGAACATTGTTATTTATATCAAGTTAACTGGCATTAGTGCTACATGTAGTAAAAGGTCTAAATGATTACCCTATATAAGTAAGATTTGAAGGAAATTCAGTAATATGCGTCGATGGCAATGCCATTCCAATAAACCCTCCTAAAAGTGTGGAAGTGCCTTGGAATTTACTGCACTGGCTCGGGTTCAAGAATTGAGAGCGCTTTAGTTCACTTTGGGAATAACCATAGTTCATAAAATAATATCATGCTCCCGCTAAAACAGAAAACAAAGTCTTTTTAGGGCTTGAAGCGTGATTTTTCAGTTTTGTTAAGGTAGCTGAACACAGTTTCTCTGACATCAAGTTGCGCGCGCTAAGAACCTTCACTGATGAATTTGTTCAGCGCGCACGTTGTCTAAAGAAGAATTAAAATCTCAAGAGATATCGCCCTTAAAATACTTTATCCCTCCACTGTTAACATCTTTGTAATGAGTAGATATACAGCCAATGGAATTTTGCAGAAAAATTGTGAAAGCAGGCTCAGAAAAATGGCCATAAGTTGTCTGTAGAAATTTATCCCGTTGTCGTCCTTTTCTCATGTCGCGTGGCCCCGGCGCGCACACAACTAATGAGCGTCAAACCTGAAAATTAAAGTTCAACAGAGGAGTTTTCAAGATCAACTTTCACAAGAGAGCTACTTTATAAAAAAATATAATTCGGTTAAGTTGCTTTTAAAAATGATGGTCACTTGATGTAACCTAAGTGCACCTTTGTAATCAAGAATAAACTTAATTTTTCACCGACTGAAAATGAATGTACTTCAGCTAATTCATAATTAGGTTTCATCGTGTTCAAAATTTCAGATTGTACTTGCCGTCTAACGTAAGATTTTTGCGTTGAGGAGAGAGTTTGGCCGCATTTAGGGGTGGAAGAGTACTACATCAGTTAAACACTGCTCCATGACTAATGACGATTCGGTTGACAGGAAAGACGAAGGAAGGATTTGGAAACAAACCCATCTCGTAAATAATTTAAAATGGCAGTATTCATAATGCGTGCTAATTAAACTGTTATTTTTTTTACAGGTATACAGAATTATGCGAAGAACATAAAACTCCATGCAAAGAGGCATTCAAAAACAATAAAATATTAAAACTGCCACCGTCCTTAACAGGAACTTGCAACAAACTTCTTTGTATGTGTTATTGATTATTTTTACATGCTAAACCTGTGGTAAGTGTTCTTTCTTTGCGTAACAGCAATCTAATAAGCGAAAAATATACGAAAAATTTCTCCATCATTTAAAGCACTTAGCTTTTTTCAACGCCGCGGTGAGGGGGAGCGCCCAAGGGACTAAGGGTGGACCCGGTGTGGGGGAGCGCCCAAGGGACTAAGGGTGGACCCGAAAAAAATCTAGCCTGTTTAAGTGACATGTTTTTGTGTGTAGTTCGTAAAGTGAGAAAGGTTAACCAAAGTAAAAAAAATTGAAATCATTTACATTTTTCATCCTCTTTTTTTCGTACAAATTCAGACTGAAAGACTGAAAGTACTTCTAGCTGTCTTTATACGCCTTCCTGTTTGTTTTGTTTCCTTTGTTTTTAGGCAACAAAAAATATTCTAAAACAGGGCTAATTGTTTTCGTGCTCGGAAGACCACGTAAAACGCCGGTCGTGTCTCCAGTAGGAGACGTAAAAATAGTGAGTACGGGATCTAACTTGAGTTTTGCGCGTGCTCTAAAAATGAGACATATTGTAAAGCTTTATTTTACCTTTTTCACCAAAAAGTTAGTACGGTTATCCCGAGAGCAAAAGGATAAAACTTCTTACATTTTATAACTTGTTTCCCGGGGGAGGGGACTCCGCGTATGAAAGGGGTGGGGATGCTCGTCGCTTAGGGGTTTAAATTTCGGATTTTTGTCTCACTTAGGGTGTTCTGCGCAAAACGCCATCTATTTAGACGTGAAGGTCTCGTTTAGGGTTGCACGCAAAAAAATATAAAAAATATACATATTGTCAGGAACCTATCACCCGGCTCCTGATCACGCTGATATTGTCTATGTTTTAACACGGTCTCTTTTCTTATAGGGGTCAAAAAAAGCTTCGGCCACGCCCAGATCGGTCTCCTTTAGGGGTTCAATTCAAAATTGCCGACGAGCATCCCCACCCCTTTCATATGCGGAGTCCCCTTCCCCGGGACTTGTTCCTGCCACTACGACATTCCCACTAAAACCCGTTGTGTTATTAAATGGTGGCAGAAACTTTTATGAGTTTCTGTTGGTGGTTTAGCGTTTTTTAGGTTTGCTCGACCCAGCATTTTGAAGAATATTTGGGGGACAGTGATATTTTAATTTTTTAGCCTGCAGAACAGAGTTTATTGTTCGCGTAGCCTTGGGTTTAGCTTGTTCGCAGACTATTTTAGGACAGAGCCTGTGGAGTGGAGGAAGCAGAATCCGGATAAACCGTAGATATAACCGCTACTCTATTTACACACCTTCCATTTTCTCGTTGCAGACCATCCTGTGCTAGTCTGAAATGTCGTACTTGTGTTAAAGACGTATGAAACGACTGACAGCTACATTAGGAAAACGGGGTTAGGATGTTCTCGCACGCCGCTCACAAAATTCGTCAGAAAAAAAGGAAAGAGAAAACGTCCGTGCACAGCACTGTCAGGGGCACCCAACGTCAATTTTTGGAAAATATCTGTTAGGACGACGATTTGAGATCTAGAATTTTCGGAGCATTTGTTGTAAAATTTCTTGCTTGCCTGCCTCTCCTAAGATTTTCGAACAGCTAAAAAAATGGTATAATTGCCCCTTCGTTATCGGATTTTTACCCTAAAAAGATCACCTAGAATTTGCGGAAGCCTTTTATTTGGCTGCAATTTTCGAAAAGGTAACTTTTGATCCCTATTATTTTCGGATCACTAGACTTTCGGCTAGGAAATCCGAACAGATGAAAATTTTTAGGGTGTAAAAATATGCCTATATCTACCGTTTAAATACTAAAATACGTTTAACAATGCTATGTTTAATAGTGACTATAAGTGGTTTTGAACTATATTCTCGTTGGGTGCCCCTGCACTGTGTACAGGCTAGAAGAGACATTTCGCAGTTACTGAAAAATGGTTAACTGCGAGATTTGCATCAGTTTAATATATGTGCACAGTATTTTTTTTTACTAATTTTACTTTAAATTTCACTGAGATAATTAATTGCAAAAGTTTGTCGCCTATCTGTAGACATACTTAACTGCAAACTACTCCCTCTACACAATGCTCTAGTTTTACGGAAAAGATTTTTTCGGTGGGATTGTATTGTCTCAGGAAACAATCCTTTTCAGAATGCTATTAATTCGTGTTGACCAATCATTGGTTTTCTTTGGTGAGATGTTTTTGCGATCCAATCACATTTTAGAAATATTATGTAAGTTGTTCGGTCAATATTTTCCCGCGATAATATCAACATGGCGGCTAGGTGGAAGGTCCTTGCTTTCTTCATTGCACCCATAACTATTGCTTCATTTGTTGTTAGCAAAGATGTAGATGATGAATCTGTAGCATTTGATACTTCTAGCCAACATGGTCTCAACGTAGATTCCTTCCAAGTTGCTCTAAATGAAACGAAATTGGACAAAAGGTACCTCATCTACGATGTTAATCCAGGAGAGGGTTTTAATCTACGGCGGGATGTCTACATGAGAGTGGCAAATATGATGAAACTTCTTCGAGAAAAACAAAACTGGGTGCTTGTAGTTCCACCTTGGAGAAAATTATATCACTGGCGATCACCGATCGAGCAGAATGCTCTTCCATGGCGAACATTCTTCGATCTCGAGAGCTTAAACAGATATGTTCCTGTCATTGAATTCGAAGACTTTGTGAAAGAAACTGGCGAATCAGGTATAGATGAAATTCTCTATTTACAGGGATACGCAGAAGGCTGGAAGGATGGGCATTGGGAAGAAAAAGTCGATGATCGTGATTGTATAGACAGACCTGTTTACTACAAAGACCAAGACGGTTTTTATCGAGGATATTTTTGGGGAATGGACAATGTATTCGCGCGTAAATTTAAATGTGTATCTGTGCAAGGCACTTCAGCTATTTTAGTGTCTTTACTGGAGAAAACCAAATCCAGGTAAGCTCTGTTTTATTTTATTTTATAATACTATCTATTTAAACTCATCGCTTGCTTTAGGTAACCTTGAATTGAATTAGTTTGTAATGTTATTTATGAGCATCAATAGCACTTGAAATTTATTCATCTTCCACGTGTAATCCATAGTGCGACGGCTGGTGTTTTGTCATAGCTGCCATAAAGCACCACCAAAAACTGGTACAACGAATAGTCGGAGTTTTTTATTCTTTGTTTCAACAATAAAGAATTTTATATCTATAACCATAAACTAACTTTTCAGATATAAATTTAGTTTATTTAATTAATTTTAATGTCATGTGATTTCTAAATCAATATTTTAATTTAAATCATATTACTTACTTTCATGGACTATTGTTGTCTCTAAATGGAACAAAAAGCCCATGTAGCTAAGGCTGAAATCAAGGATAATACCATTCATGTATGGCTAGAAGGAAGACTGGTCTCAGTATGAAAAAAAACAAGATCTCAAATTATTGTGGTAGAAATAAATCTAGAAATAAGATTGTTGAAATATGGAAATTTTATCTTGCTCACTCAGTATGAGATCATTCTTAGGTCAATCCTGTATTTCAACCTATTTCCTGATCCTGGACTACCTTCTTGCATTCCCTAAAAATTCTGAAATGGTACGGTAATGAAAAAATAACAACTCTGAAATAACTGATTAAAGAAAAAAAAAATAACAAAATGCTCTACCATTCCTTCTTGTAAAATATATTATTATGGTCTCTTACTTCTCAATTACTAGTTTTGATTTGTGTTACTTTTCACTGACATGTTGACTTGAATTTCTTGGAGGGCTATGAGATAAAAGAATTCTCTTCTCTTTCTCAAAGCACAAAAAAGCAATTTTTGGCCTCACAGGCAGGCACTCTCTCACTCCTTGTGAATGTCCAGTCCTCCAATTCACGATGTTTATCTCAGGCCCTATATTTTTTGTTATGCACATTCTAGTACAAATATCTCATCCTTTGGCTCAGGCTTTGGTCTTGGAAAAAATACATTTAAAGCATGTCTGTCACATTTTTAGTCAACCATGAAAAAGAGATCTGGGGGAGAATTTTAACTACCTTGTGAAGTAATTCTCTTGGAGCTCTTCTTTCCAGAGTAACTTCATTTTTTTCACCTTTCCAGATCAGTGTTTGTAGACAGATTTGAAGAAGTGTTGCACATTGTGTATGGACAGAAGGATTACTGGGAGGTACTGTGCCTCATTTTTTTTCTGATGTTTTCATTATTTCAGATCAGTAATGATTGACAGATTTGAAAAGGTTTTGCACATCCATTATGGTCAGGTGGAATATTGGAAGGTAATATGTCTTCAAATAATCAAGCTAAGATCAAGTGATTTGGGCAGTTTGGCACATTATAGCCAGACAGCGACCAGAATACAGCTTGTCTATAAGCTTCAAGGAGCAATTTGGACAAAATTCCCAGGAGCGAATGGGTTTAGAACACCAAAATGCTGCAGATTTCAAGAGCAAAAACTGAGCAACCGATAGACTTACAGAGGGACTACAGTGCTGCAACTGGGGCTACGTAGATAAAGTTAACCAATGCAATAATAAAGTTGGTTCTTAAAGTGTATTACACATAAATAACAATACATTCCAAGAAAGTTGGTTGTGGGCCAATCAGAAGCTCATAAGAAAAACAAGGAGTTAGTAGAAGCTCAAAATTTTTAAATATTGATCGTAAATTCTTCCAAAATAGTAAAATATTTTGATCTGAAACTTTATATATTATGCCCAGGAAATATATTTTCGACAGAAGATGTTATGTTGTTGTCTCTCAGCAATTTCGTTGCTCACATTGCCACACATTAAAGTAACATATTACCTAAAGTCAAAAATATAACTGATGTTTACAATTTTCACCTCTGACAATCATTCTAACAGACCTCTTAGGAAACAAAGGCTTTCTTCAGTGGGTTCAAAAGGTCATGTTTGCAGGTTGTAATAATTTGGTTGATTTCGATCCATATTGTCTTTAGGCAGCCTTAGCAATGATGACAGAGATTGCGGGAAAAACATGACTTTTAAAATCAGTTTTCACTTTTTCAAATCTTGTGATTTCAATTACATTCTATACTTGCTTAAAATTTCATATGTAGGTGAGATTTCCTGGACTTAGACCCTTGGGGACAACACCCATGTTTAATAACAGAGAATTACTTGGCATTTGTTTATGTCGTCCATAAAATTAATTTATATCAAATAAGGAAACTTCATGTTGTTTTGCAGTATCAAAACGTGTAGTCAAAAAATAGTGTTCAATCTATTGCTTTTTTTTTTTTTTTTTTTGCTCTTGCCATGGTTGTTGTTTAAGCTCTCTAATGTCTGATGTTGAAAGGGAGCTGAGTTGACAATGACTCTTATCAGTACTTGTCTTCAACATAGGCAAGAAGAAGCCTAGTATTTGCCAAGCACCTGACAGCAGAAGGAGACAAATTCCGTAAAGAGATACTGAAATCAGAGGACAACAAAGATGGCACTGTCATGGATGAAGACTGGACAAAAAACCACAAAAAGGAGGGTAGTGCTAAAGGTGGCCCATATCTGGCTGTTCACCTAAGAAGAGCTGATTTTCTTTATGCGCATCCTGATGATGTACCATCATTAGATAATTCCATCAAGCAGATCAAGGAGATTCTAGATAAACAAAAGCTTGACATGGTGTTTCTTGCTACTGATGCTGATAAAGAAGGTGAGATGCAAAATATTGTTTAAAAATAATAATACTTTTACCTTTTCAAGGCTGTTGCTATGTTTTCAAGTTGCTGGGTACATAGCCTCAGAAAACCGCTGGCATGTAATTTCGAAACGCCGCCACTGGTTTTTGCGGCAAATTGACGTCTGTAAAATGACTGCTGAATTACGATACTGATACTACCTAAATCTGGGTAGTGCTTCTGATTGGCTGATGCAAATTTCCCATGCAGCATGACCAATCAGAAGCACTGCCCAGATCGTCATCAGTATGGAATTTCTGTGGTCATTCTGTAGATGTCATTTTGCAGGGAAACCAGTGGTGGTGTTACAAAATGTCAGCTGTTTTCTCAGGTTACTGGGTATACGAATTTAGTGGGCTAGGCAGGAAATTGAACAGAAGTAGAATTTCTTTTGGTTATATTTTCCTTTTTTTTCGAGTGAAAATACCTGTGGGTTATGCTCACAGAAGCTGGGGAAATTCTGACCCCCAGCCGTCAGTGACAGCCTTGTTTGAATAGATATGGAACTGTTCCTAGAACCTAGGGAAACACCCATCATAGGTTTGAGAACCAGCAACAAGCTTAACACTGTCAAAGACCTTGAAATTTGATACCATTGAGGTATATCTCACTTGCCGATAAATAGTCTTACTAAGAACTGTTGAGGATTGCATACTAATTAACACTTCAGTGCAAGGATGGCAAAAAAGTTAAGAGTGAAAAAGAGTGTTTTGGTGTTTGGATCTAGTCCCAGTTGGCTTGCTAGTTGAGTTGGTTAGAGCACTGCACCAGTATCGCAGAGCAGGTCAGGGTTTGAATACCAGCAAGCTTGAATTTTTTTCAGGCTCTCTTTTTCCAGCTGCTCTTAAGTTACATATAAAAAAACTGAGATGGTCTTCTCTACATTTATGTCTTTATCCCACAGTTCAAATACATGAAATTCATATATTCATCTCCATCTTCCCTGGGTAGTATTACAAACCAATTTATTGACCAGCCCCCTGCTGGCTTGCTAGCTCAATATTGGTGAGAGTGCTGCACTGGTATCACAAAAATTCAGGCTTTCTTTTTGCAACTGCATAAGCTGTGTATCAAACTGCGATAATCTTCTCTGCATTTATTTTTTCATCTGGCATTTGAAATGTATGAAATTAATATATTCATCATTTAACTTCGCCAAACAATAAGATAAATGACACTACAAAGAAAAAAAAGTATATATTCACAGAAGTACAGGCAGGGACACTGCAACAGCGAGCACTAATTACTAAGTTTCTTCACATTTTTGTAGTTACCCCAATATTGAAACTACTGTCAACTCCGCACATTAGTTTTCTTCAGACTGATTTTTCTCAACATGTTCTTTTCACTTGTTTGTTCTTTAACCAATGTCCAACAGTTGTGAATCATGAATCATTCCGAACGTATAATGAACGTATGCCTGATAATTGCCTCACAAGAGGCATGTAACTCTGAGTAGCAATAAATGTTCAAGATTTAATCCAGTTCCGTCAGTCTACTTATAACAGTACTATATGTTTTACAATTTCTTTTCCCATTTCAGAAATAGATTATTTGAAGAACAAACTTCCTTTGGTCAAGTATGATGCTCCAAAAAAGATTTTACAAAAATATGGTGATGGAGGGGTAGCTATCATTGATCAGTGGATTTGTGCTCATGCAAAGTATTTTGTCGGGACGTGCGAGTCAACATTTTCTTTTCGTATTCATGAAGAAAGAGACATATTAGGTTTCCATGGTGACCAAACCTTTAATTGTCTCTGTGGTGATAAGGAGCTTGGAAAATGTGAACAACCATCCAAATGGAGAATAGTTTACTAAGTTATCATTTCTATTTATTGCATGTCTAATATGCATTTATTAATTTTTATTACTTGCTTCTGTAGGAAGTTTTAGTTATAAATCTTTAGGTAGGTTTCAATAATTCAACTGGAGATATTTTAAGAAAAATATGATGTTATGAACTCAATGTGTACGTAATTTAAAATATATTTTGCAAAATCAACAGAGGTGACTGATCTTGATATTCAACTCATGTAGTGGAAAGACAATATTTGCCAGTTTTATAATATGAGGTATGCGGTAGGAAAACTACCATGTATGAAGGGAGATGAATGCAATAAATTTTCTGAATTTCACTTTCTGAAATGGATCATGGTTATTTTTTGTTTGTTTGTTTGTTTGTGTGCTGAGGATTATCCTCTCTGTGTCTAATTTATTGGCCATACAATATTTCTTTCAAGACCAAGCTTGGTCATTTTTTCATTCATGATAGCTGGGTATTGGTCTTGTTCCTTTTTCGGCAATCTCTTAAAGGAAAAACAAAAAACCGTGGCCAATCTCCAGCCATCTTGACTTAATGCAATCTTGGTTAATAATCCATTTACCACTGTTCATAAGGAAGAAAACAACAGCAAAGCCTAATATGTATGACCTTTAATCTTTCTACTCTTAGAAAAAGCCTTCCGTAAGTCAAAATTCAACAAAATTCCCTTTTTTAAAAAAAAAAATTGGGAGAGGGGTGGGGAGAGGGAGTTCAAAATGAGGCCGTAAGTATATACACAAAATAAGTCCCTGCCTTCATTGCTACATTTTACATTTACATTTACTGGAACCCCAAAGATATTTAATTTATGAGAAGGTCAAGCGCATTTTTATACAGTTCAACCTATGGCCCCAACTGATTTCCACAAGATCGACATTTACGCGATTTTTTCAAAGAGAACCTTAGAAAAACATGATGTTTATCATAAGTAATTAAGTTATCAATTTTTATTGTAATTTGGTGAGAAGGCTATGTTTTTCTCGATAAAAAAGGGCTGTCGATCTGGGGAATATCCTTTGATAAAAGAAGTTGCAATATATAGCGAATACTTCATGGAAAGTGCTGGCCTACGGTATTTACGCACGGGTTGTTGACGTATCAGAAATCGAACGAGTGAGCGCAGCGAACGAGTAAGATTTCTGATACAAAAACAACGAGTGCGTAAATACCGTACAAAGCACTTTCCATGTGGTATTGTGTTTATTATATACATACTGAGACATTTATCATTTTGGCGGCCTTTTTATAAATGCTAAAATTTGCCGCTACACACTTACCGCAAATTAGTAAAAACGTTTGTTAAAAACATAAATGACGGTAAGGATATGAGGTAATCCAAGAACTATAAGTAATCTTAACTGTTTGTTCTCAATGCTCCATTGAAAATGAGTGAATTTAAGTAAAATGGCTGGCTTCAATATAAGCTTAAGCTTAAATGAAAGGCAAAACAGCTCCGACGAAAAGCACTTACTTCTCGTTCTGTTTTTCCCCTTCCGCTGTTGTTTCCCCGGCTCTTGACCGTTTTCTTTATCGACAGTGAAACAAACAAAACTATTCCACTCCATATCTGAAATGTTTTTCACTTTTTTAGCGAGAAAAACTCTTTGAGTAAAACCGGTTTCTGGTAAAACTTTGAATGTGTGCGAAGCGGCGCTGCAAGCTAGAATAAAAGGCGGGAATTTTGGCACGAAACTCACACACCGCTGTAACTTCTGATTGGACGTATCATTTTTCTCACACGTGAAAAAACATCGTTCGCGATTCTGATTGGACGTATCATTTTTTTCACGTGTGAAAACCATCGTTCGCTCCTCTGATTGGCTAGAACTAATTTGCGTACGAAAATTTACGACATAGCTTTTTGGTGAGTATTTCTCAGTATGTATAAAGGTCGGTACACACTAGGCGACAAGTTGCAGCAACATGTCGCGGCGACACGTTGCAGCGACAAATCGCTTCGTGTGCACTGGAGAAATTTGTGAAAATCTTTGTCGCTGCAACAAAATTTTGGCGCCGCAACAAGTCGCACAGATTCAGTCTGATTTGATTTTTTGCAACTTGTTGCAGCGACAAAATTTTGTTGCGGAGACAAAGATTTTCACAAAAATTCTCCAGTACACACGAAGCGATTTGTCGCTGCGACGTGTCGCCTCACTTTGTTGTTGCAACTAGTCGCCCGACCTGTACACATGGAGTTATATGTCGCCGCGACGTTTTGCTGCAACTTGTCGCCTAGTGTGTACCGACCTTAATATATAGATTTAGCCAGGGCTTAAAGCGAAGCTTGTAATCGAAACTTGTAATCCACAAATCAGTTAACTTAAGGGCACATTCATGTGACTTTTGAGGGAAAGAATAAGTTATTTTAGAGTGAAACATCTTAGGTCCGTGCACACTTCGGCCAATCTAATTTTTCATTTTTCCAACAAAAAAGGAAACAGGAAATATTACTTATCCTTGTCATATTTACATATTTTAAAGTACAGACAAAAAAAGAAAAAAAGAAAATGGTCAGGAAAATTGATCATTTTTTCATTTTTCTAATTTTGAAGTCCGCTTCAAAAATACAAAAAAACGGCTAAAAGCGATATTTTGCTATTTTTATTTTCTTGATATTGTTAGAAAAGTGAGAAAAATAAAATAATCTCCGAGTCCTAGATCATTTTTCGATTTTTCCGTTTTTCCCAAAACATAGAAAAACAGAAAAATAAAAAAATGATATTTATTCGAACCATTTTTTCATTTTTTCCATTTTGTTCAAAACATGAAAAAATAGAAAAATGGCATACCTATCGCCTAATTTTCCATAATTCCATTTTAACAAGAAAAATGAAAAAAATGACAAGTGTTGCGAAGAATTTTTCCATTTTTTCAATAAATAGAAAACAAACATACAAACAAAAACGGACAATTTTTCATATTTTGTTTTAATGAAAAATGGCAAAGAAAAATGACAAATCATGAACATTTACCAATAAAGAAAAGAAAAACCCAATCCACTTTAGACTAATTAGATTTGTTAGACGATTTACACAGGGTCGGCGGAGACGTGGGATGGGGAGGGCGGGTGAGGGCCCTTTAGTTCTCGGAATGCGAACGTAGTTTCATTCACTTTTGGATTTGATTAGCTGATTCCTTTACCTCATTACTTAGGACTCACTCTGTGACCTGTTCTAACACTGCGTCACCATAAAGTGTTCCTGTTCCATTCAAACTGTGGAACGTTTCCCAATACTTGTCGCATGGGTTTCCTGACATTAGCGATCTTTGCTCTCGTCTTTCCAGGGCTGAGTTGCTTAAAAGGTGGATAACGCTATCCGCTGGATAAATAACTATCCAGTAGATAACGCAATTGGTTTCCCTAAAATACATAAAAAATTACCAGGCCGCTGGATAGTGATTTATCCGGTGGATCGTCGCTATCCAAAGTTTAAACAAATGTATGAGCAAATATATAGTGTATACTAGCCGCCTCGTTATGTTTCTCCTCCATAATATTAGT
Source organism: Porites lutea (assembly GCF_958299795.1). Taxonomy (NCBI): domain Eukaryota; kingdom Metazoa; phylum Cnidaria; class Anthozoa; order Scleractinia; family Poritidae; genus Porites; species Porites lutea. Next base: position 49,964,582 of record NC_133203.1, read on the forward strand.
TCAACATACTTTACTCTTGCAATCCTAAAACAACCGTTCTGCGGCAAGTTCCGTTATTTCGGCAGGCTAAGCAGTCTACTTTTGAGCATCTATTTCATTTAAAAGCGTCTGACCTTTTCACTGGCGTGCTCTTTATTTGCTTTGTGCATGTGACTGTTCATCGACCTTCTTTTTAACTCCTTCCCCTCAATCTCTCTCACGAACCGCTTTTTTTTGTGCTGGGACCATACTGTTGCTGGCATGAAAACCGTTGAGTTACCCCTCCCCCTTTTCCCGTACCAATTTTCACGCCTTCTCCTCCTCCCTCGTACCCTTTCTAGATTTCTAATATTCTTCATTTCCACGGCCGGTACGTTACGGTTTTTTCGCCGCTTTCATCCACAGTCGACTCCCGACAACTCAAACCTTCAGGGAAATGGAGATCAAAAGTGAATGGAACTACGTCCGCATCTCGAAAACTAAGCCCTCCCCCCCCTAAATTCCCCCACATCTCCGCCAACCCTGGGTAAATCTTCTAACCAAATTAGCGAGTCTCTTCTTCACCGTTAAAATATTCATAACTTCTCACTTTTCTGCGCCATTTTTCAATAAAATAAAAAGTGAAAAACTGTCTGAAAGGGTGTATCGTTTTAAAGTTTTACTATTTATTAAATAAATAAAAAAATAGAAAATTGCTCGCAGCACTTGTCATTTTTTCATTTAACTTATTAAAATGAAATTATGGAAAATTGGGCGTTAGGTATGCTATTTTTCTATTTTTTCATTTTTTGAACAAAATGGAAAAAATGAAAAAATGGTGCGAAGAAATATGATTTTTTATTTTTCCGTTTTTCTATTTTTGGCGAAAAACGGAAAAATAGAAAAATGAGTTAGGAATCGCACATTATTTCATTTTCCTCATTTTCTAACAATAGCAAGAGAATAAAAAATAGCAAAATGTCGCTTTTAACCGTCTACAGTATTTTTTGTATTTTTGAAGCTGACTTCAAAATTAGAAAAATGAAAAAATGATCAATTTTCCTGACCATTTTCTTTTTTTCTAATTTTGTCTGTACTTTAAAATATGTAAATATGACAAGGATAAGTAATATTTCCTGTTTCCGTTTTTGTTGGAAAAATGAAAAATTAGATTGGCCGAAGTGTGCACGGACCATCTTACATCGAGTTGATAGCCTAAATATATGTCCACCCAAAAAATAGCAAACATCTTCTATCACGTTCAAGAGCCCTCTTGATCACAGTAGATTAGGCCTCGAAAACAAATTCTTGGAAAACAAATCAGGCTGCATTTTTTTGCGTTCGACAGGTTTACTTTACAAATTCTTACCAACAAATCTGAGGGTGTGTAAACCAGCTTTTTATACTTTTTATACATCACATCTGAGGTGAAACAGTACTTTTTATCATACAGACCTCGGACAGAATACGGCATTACACAATTTTTCAATATTCAGGACGATCAATCGTGGGCTTTTAGCGAAACCGTTCAAAAAATTTCTAAAATCACCCATACGGCCAGCCGGTTCTCATTTTTAGTGCGAGCTGTCAGTGTGATCGAGTGTTTGAATGAACTTTAATGGAGATACGCTTCAACATAATAACGAATTTATTATCATTATTTTTTGTTATTTAATGGTTCCAGTTATAACCATGTGTAATCTTATAAAGCGTTTGATACGCGCGACATTTCTAAGTACTCCTGCGATGTTCATGAACGATGAAAACAAACACCACGGACAAACGATTAAAATTGCAAGAGAGACTACTAACAATCAATAAAAGAAATATAATTCGGTAAAACATTTACAGAGACAACAATTTTCATTCAGGAAGACAAGTATTAAAGTGTCTCTAAAAATCCTGAGTCTTTAAGCTTAAAGTTGTTTTTTTTTTCAAAGATGAACCGTCCTCGAAACAAGAAAATCACTTAAAGTTTTCTTTCTACAGCCAAATTTATAACTAAATATTCTTCGGAACTTTTTTTTTTTCTATTTGCCGTGAGAAAATATATCTGAAGGCCTTTTAAAGTTCTGTAAGCTTATATCAAGCCTGATACTAGATCAGATCATTGACTCAAATCTCAACAAACGTGCAAAAACTTGCCGCATAAACTGTGCTCGACTTCATGAAATTAGATATAACAAAAACAAACATTAAATACAATAATTACTCAGGCTTATCATTCGAGATTCAGTTCCTGAAAGATACCAAGTAAAGCCAGTATCGCGTCAGACTTTGCAATCCTCTTACGCATTGAGCAAAGTGAAAGACGAAAACGATGCCATCCGAAATCGGATTGCCCAATTGTGACAAGCGACGCATTTCTCAACCAAAAACCCAATAAACAAACCAGCCATGGATAACAGAAGACTCTTGATAGCAGCTGTATTTCATTTTGTACATCCGGTGGAAAAAGACAGTTAAAAACATCACCAGTTGACACAAAATTCTGTCAGCTTTTGCTGTCAAAGTAAACAACTTTCAAGATGCTGCATAAATTTTCCGCATGAACTCACCTGTCAAATTTTGACCAATCAGAGTACAAAAATTGGACGTAGAGCGTGACCAACGCGTGACCCGTGGTAAGAAAAGTCTTCCCCGCCTTTATTTTTAAAAAAGTGGCTGAATTTTCGCGTCCGAGGTCAGTTTGAAATCAAAATCTTGACAGTGCGGGGCCATAGTGACATAAACACAACATATTTCATGTGAATCATTGGAAAAAATAGACTTGAGCCTGCGATCATTTGAAACTGGTAATTTGTCAGCGGATAACTTCAAAAAAGTACTCGACCTCGATGGGTCGACACTTGAGCCCGAGGTACGGTCAGGTAATACTGGTCAGCGGATATCCTGTTTTGACAGCTGTCAATTGATCACAACATTGATGTGCAATTAGTTTTCTATTGGGCTCCCAAACTAGCTAGAAAGTGTGAGAGTAAACATTGGTTTCCCTGTGGTGCGGACGGACGGTCGTACGGTCACGTGATTACCAAATTTTCTCGGATGGGTAGATTATTAGCTATGGGGCTCCGTCCACGCGCGCGCGTGGAGCTCCACTATAATTAACAATTATTCTTTGAAATCGAGGTGAATAGTGGCAAAATATTTACCGAGCCGCGAAAGCGGCGAGGTAAATATTCCCAAAGCCACTATTCACGAAAAGAATAATTGTTTTAGTATATACACACGAAGTGATCTCAACAAAATCAGAGAGGAAACCATTCAAAAGTACGATTTGATTGACAGATCAAATCACGTGTAAGTTAAAAAATAGATCTTTGCAGAATTTTCAAACATGGCAATTCACAAGTTTATCATTTCGCAAACAACAGCGTAATGGCTTAAATGGAACCGCTAAAAGTTTGAACTGTTTCCTTACCTGAGAAGAAAAGTAGAGCTGTGTTGTTTTCTGTTGACTCGCCAAGTTTATCGCCAAAAGGGTTTGTTGTGTCGTTCTTCCCATGAAGTGCTGACAAAAATGGCGGCTCTGTTGGCCGAGGTAAGACGTTGTCTTCCTGTATCATTCTTTTTCCTTTTTACTTGAAACGTAGAATTTCTGCAAACATTTCCTTTTAAATTTGTTTGTAATAAATAAACTTCGATTTTTGAGCCAAAATTTTCTTCTTAGAAAACGCTGAGTTCAAGAAACGGCTTCTTCTACGCGAATACACGGGAGTTGTAAACAAGCTTGTTAAAATTGTAAAAGTGATGTGCACTGTGCACAGTTACGGTGGAGCATTTCGACTGAACACGTGCGTTAAATTTTCTTGCTTTACTAAAAGAAAGTCCCTAGCACTTGAACCCGCTTATCCTCTGAATGAAAGATGTCTTATCTTGTATTAAACTTTAATCTAGACGGTCCAAATGCTTTTCCCTTGGTCAGTTTAGGAGCGAGAAATCAGAGAAATTGTTTTATGTGCCTTCTCTTTATTTACAGGATTAGCGAGCATGGAATGGAAGGAAGAGCACGATCTCCTTCTCTGCCGGGAAATACTCGTCTGTCAGCCATACAAATTCAAAGAAAGAACGGTCGAAAGAGGCAAAATTTGGGAAGAAATTTCGAATCACCTTAATACCTGTGAGACCGCCAAATTCCGTGTAAACAAGCGATCTGTAAGAGAGCGATTCAAATTGATCAAGGAAAAGTTTAAGCGTAAAATTCGAGAGGAGGAAAATTCGTCGGGGATTGACGTGGAACCCACTTCGGAGCTCGAACAAGCCCTAGAAGAAATTTGCTCTTTGGAAGAATCTTTCCCGGTTGAAGAGAAAGAATCCAAGCAAGCCAAAGGAGAAGAAAATAAGCACAAAGCACAAGAAATTCGAAAAAAAGCGATGGAGAGCTATGGTCAGACCAAATCAAGAATTGCCGGAGATGAAGCTCCCATGGAACCTAAGAAGAAAAAGAGAAGAGGAGGCAATGATTCCATTGAATTTCTCAGAGAAAAATCTCAACTAGAGCTTGAAGTCAGGAAGAGGGAGTTTAAAGAAAAGAGAGAGCTTAAAGAAAAGGAGACAGCCCGATCGTTTGAGCAGCAAAGGGAGATGATGCAATTGATGCAGCAGCAACAACAAAATATGATGGAGCTACTGTCGAAACTGGTAAACAAGTGACTTTTACAATGACTGTAATTGTCTTTCAAAATAGCTCGGTACAGCTATGTTAATTTGTGTTTATCTATTAAATTGGTAAACACTGAGGTCGGACTACTGAGCCTTTCTAGTAACAGTGAGTGTAATTACAGCCTTTATCTTGTTATCTCGGCAGCTTTGTTTCTTCTATTAAAATTGTGCTTGAATAATATTTGACTGTTAATAAAGTGTTTGATTCCTTTATCTTCGAAAAAAGTCGATGAATTATCGAAACGTTGTTTAACTACCTTTAACTGATTTCAGAGCTCAATTTTTGGTCAGCAGTTTGTGGAAAGATGACTTAAAATTGTTCAAGAGAAGTATTCCTCCAGTGTGGGAGGATCCAGCTCGAAAAAACTTGAAGTTGAATTTCCGTAAAGGCAAGTTAACGCATTTCTTAACAGGGCACACACGACATACAATTTTCCGATCGAGCTTAGACCTATTTTAAGGTTTTTTTTAAAGTCCATAAACTTGAAATACTCCACATGTCTCCAAACAACCACTCGACTGACGTACGCACATTCGACATAGAATCATTGAAGGCTTCCATTTGCGCTGTCAGGGCGGCCCCTCTGAACGGTGCCATGAGATTTACCCTTAAAGGATAGGCCAGGTCTCCGTATATGCACATCTGTTGGCCAGTTGGGGATACAGCGTTGTGCTCCAAAGCGGTGAGAAAATTAGAGTCGGCCAACATGGCAGCATCATGATTCTTTCCCTCTGAAAAACCAATTGTTCAACTGATAAATTTTTCTAAGCCAAAACTGGTGACTTAAAACCAAAAACAAAAGAGACTGTAGGAATAACTAGACTTACCCACAGGACCGAACAAATGTCCAATAACCCCATTAGGAAGAGCAACAGCCTGAAATTTAAGAGCATGTACCCTCTTGTGCCCGTTATAAACAAGCCGTTGGTGTTCCCCCGGCCTGCAAATCGGGCGGACAGTTCCGTCTACAAACCCAAAACAGTTGTTAAGGGCAGCACCCTTGTCAGACACAGCATCAGAGTATTGTTGGATAGCAAATGGATTCAGGATATAATTATTCCAGGTTGTGATTCTGTGATGATGCAGATCGAAGATATAGTTGAGCACTATGTTCGATACCATACACAAAACAGGAACTGGTTTTGCAAATCTGCTGACCATGTCACTGTAACGACATGGATATGCGACGCGACGAAGAAGTATGCAAAGGCCTTCTATTCGGTCGCAAACACTGCCTTGTGGACTCGTAAAGGTGGGCGGTAATTGAAGAACATCAGCGAGACGTTCGATATCTCCTCTTTCAAACCTAAACTCCGCTTTACATTCGGCTTCACTGATGTTTTCGTCAAAGTTAAATTCCTCATACTCGTAGTAAGGCAACTCTAAATTAACTGGTTGATTTGTCTCATAAAGAAACATAAACTCTTCATCCGTTAATAGCCCTTCCGCGTAAGCAATAACAATCATTTCACGAGTCTTTCTTAAAGATGCCATGATGAACAAAACGTTGTCGTCCTCAACTTGAAATCTGCTCTTTAACGTGAAAAGTTTCCCGCCAAGGTAGTCGTCATCGACCCAGTCCTTCGCGCTCAATGTTATCGTCCACTAGGTCAGCCGTCCAGGCATCTTAAACTCTTTATTGTTAAATAGTTGACACTACAGCTGCCCCCGTTCTCTATAGTCGGTCAATAGTATTCTTGCTGGTTGTGTAGCTCTTTGAAATATCATTCATAATGAAGATTTTCACACATATTCCATACAATACAGGAAACGCAAGGTTCCATAGCATGCACAGTTCAGCTCGATTTACACAGCTTTGATCAAAGCATTCTCAGTTTCGAGAATAGTTTATTCTAAACCATAAGAAAAGATTTAAGGTGACTCGACCCAGTTTTTTTTTGGGAGGTACCATCCTACTTTGAAGCTCTCTGGTATCCCCACCTTTACTTTTATCGTAAGTCTAACACATAGAATGGATAACATATAGATCAATCTACAATATAACATAAAAGTTTTGGCGATCGGAGTAAATGTCACGTGGTTATAATGCCACGCCCCTTTGAGGTCTGAGTCGAAAATCTGCTGTTGCCGGCATGTTTTCGTGAAAATCTCTCGGCTACACATAGTGCGTATTAGTGCCTTGCGCTGAACAGAGTTTCACCAAAATCGCAAAGACCCAATTCGAGAAATTCAGCGGTTTCCAAATTTAGGTCATAGTTTATGCGAAAATGATAAGCAAAATTTACACGATTATATCTAATAAACTATGAGACTTATCCCTTTATTTTGGGCATCGTCATAACAGATGGGTCATTGCAAGTCAGCAAAAAGCTTTAGGGCCTTGTAAATGCGCGCGATTTCGAGCAAAGCAAACATATAGAAATTTTAGTTTTCGCTATTTGTTGACGTTTGTCAGCGTTTAAGAGTCCCTCTCACGAAAAAAGCATTTTCTTAAAAATTCGTAGTTTTTTTTCCTTCAAATTTTTTCAGGGCCACAATTGATTAACTAACTACCCGGACTCTGAATTTCGTGGTCATTGAAAAACTGTGACGCTATCTTCTATAAGCCCAAGCTTGAGTAAACATTGAAGATTTTTAGCTTTTTGGCTGAGAAAAAATGTTATAAAACAGGGCGTGTTTTCATGCTCGGAGGACCGGTAAAACGTCGGTCGTGTCTCCAGTAGGAGACGTAAAAATAGTGAGTACGGGATCTAAATTGAGGTTTTGGCGGGTGTTCTAAAAAAGAGACGTATTGGAAAGCTTTATTTTACTTTTTTCACCAAAAAGCTAGTACTTTTATTTATAGTGAAGGAAGTTAAGCCCTCTCCCGATAGCAAAATGCTAAAACTTGTTTCATTTGATAACTTGTTCCCGCCACTACGACGACATTCCCGCTAAAACCCATTGTGTCATTAAATAGTGGCAGAAACGAGATTTCTGATGGTGGTTTAATGTTGTTTAGGTTTGCTCGACCCAGCATTTTGAAGAATATTTGGGGCACACCTTCTGAACAGGAGCCCATGATCCTGCTTCAGTGATATTTTAATTTTTTAGCCTGCAGAACAAAGGTTATTAATCGCGTAGCCTTGGATTTAGCTTGCTCGCAGGCTATTTTAGGACTGAGGCTGTGGTGTAGAGGAAACAGAATCCAGATAAAACGTAGATATAAGCGCTACTCTATTTACACCCCTTCCACTTTCTCTTTGCAGACCGTCCTGCGCTAGTCTGAAATGTCGTTCGTGTGTTTAAGACGTATTTTTCTAATCAAAACTAAGTGGTTTTTTTTAACGAAAGGAATTGTTAATAGTGCTTTTACGAAATAGTTTTTTTTTCAACTGAATTAATTGTAAATAGGATTTTAATAGTTAGTATGTTATCAATAAAATATATATATATTTTTGAGATTGACAGCTACATTAGGAAAATTCTCGCACGCCGCTGACAAAATTCGTCAGAAAAAAGGAAAGAAAAAACGTCTGTGCAAGGTACAATTTTTTTTCGGTGGGATTGTATTGTCTCTGGAAACAATCCTTTTCAGAATGCCATTAATTCGTGTTGACCAATCATTGGTTTTCTTTGATGATAACAATGAAAGACTATTTTTTGACAATCCAATCACATTTTAAAAAGGTTATGTAAGTCGTTCAGTCATTATTTTCCCGCGATAATATCAACATGTCGGCTGGGTGGAAGGTCCTTGCTTTCTTCATTGCACCCATAACTATTGCTTCAGTTGTTGTTAGCAAAGATGTAGATGATGAATCTGTAGCATTTGATACTTCTAGCCAACATGGTCTCAACGTAGATTCCTTCCAAGTTGCTCTAAATGAAACGAAATTGGACAAAAGGTACCTCATCCACGATGTTGATCCAGCAGAGGGTTTTAATCTACGGCGGGATGTCTACGTGAGAGTGGCAAATATGATGAAACTTCTTCGAGAAAAACAAAACTGGGTGCTTGTAGTTCCACCTTGGAGAAAGTTAGATCACTGGCGATTACCGATCGAGCAGAATGCTCTTCCATGGCGAACATTCTTCGATCTCGAGAGCTTAAACAGATATGTTCCTGTCATTGAATTCGAAGACTTTGTGAAAGAAACTGGCGAATCGGGTATAGATGAAATTCTCTATTTACAGGAATACGCAGAAGGCTGGGAGGATGGGCATTGGGAAGAAAAAGTCGATGATCGTGATTGTATAGACAGACCTGTTTACTACAAAGATCAAGACGGTTTTTATCGAGGATATTTTTGGGGAATGGACAATGTATTCGCGCGTAAATTTAAATGTGTATCTGTGCAAGGCACTTCAGCTATTTTAGTGTCTTTACTGGAGAAAACCAAATCCAGGTAAGCTCTGTTTTATTTTATTTTATAATACCATCTATTTAAATTCATCGCTTGCTTTAGGTAACCTTGAATTGAATTAGTTTGTAATGTTATTTATGAGCATCAATAGCACTTGAAATTGATTCATCTTCCACGTGTAATCCATAGTGCCATTGCTGGTGTTTTGTCATAGCTGCCATAAAGCACCACCAACTTTCATGGACTATTGTCTCTAAATGGAATAAAAAGCCCATGTAGCTAAGGCCGAAATCCAGGATAATACCATTCATGTATGGCTAGAAGGCAGACTGGTCTCAGGATGAAAAAGACAAGATCTAAAATTATTGTGGTAGAAATAAATCTAGAAATAAGATTGTTGAATCACGCCTCTCAATAACCACACGACAAGAGGTTTGGCCCAACAATTTATTGAGTCAGAATCGACCGCTATGCACTGACTAACGCGAAAGGTCGTGAATGAATCAATAGACTCGCCAAACAAAAAAACGCCCAAACCGAAGTCGGGTGGTATAAGAGAAGAGACGTGAACGTGAGAAAAAAGAGATATTAATTATAGAGCTACAAAGATAGTATATGTAGGAATATAGATATAGCAATAAAAAAAAGGACATGCTAGTGAGAACTACGAGACAAAAGAAGAATCTGGGCGGCCATGGAATTTACTGCTTGTCTCTTTTGAGCGGAGGACATTTCGAGATAAACTTGATAGGCATCACTTTGCCAATCACCTTGCCGCTGAATAAGTTCCGCCGGAACATTACACCGAAAGGCGAAACTCGCGCCGCCGCGACGAAAACTATGGGAAGAGTAATGGGCCGGAACTAAGCCGATCGCTTGAATGACCCGCGAAAGAAACTGGGAAAAATAGGCAGTCTATGACTACATGGGCCTAGTGATATAAAAAATAGTATCATCTGCAATGACTACATGATACAACAACAACAACAAAAACTTTATTGTGAAATAAGTATCAACTATAACAATTCATAATTGAATAAAATATCACCTTTGTCTCCTAGCCCAAATAATTTCTGATGATGACTAGAAATACATATCTCGCAATAACCCTCGCGAAACTCGGTTTGGTAACGGCACTCAAGTTAAGCCCTGTCGGTCTGGGTTAAGAACTGGATGGGTGACCAACCGCGACTATCGTCTTAAAGGTCCATACGTTGTTCTTTCTTTTCTTCTTCTTCTTTTTTGCGTATTATGTGTTGTTATTGTTAGCAGTGTATTGAAAGCAGATTTAGCATTATTTCGGCGTCCGGATTTAGAAAAAGACAAAAACAAAGAACAAATATGGCCCGGTGCGGTTCGCCTGAAAATTATTATGGAAATTCCATCTTCTGTAGAAGTTACTGATCGCTAAACAAGGCATATAACTACAAGATTCGGCAGGAAACGCTCGTCCACGGCCACTGATCGAGGGTAGAATCATCAACACTTTCTTCAGTTTCTTTACTGATAAAGCAGGAAAATTCTCGAAAAATCCCTTCATGTTGCTTTTAAGATCAAATTCTTTGAAAATCCACCGAAAGTTGAGCCTGGCTCTAGAAGGAAAGTAAGTTAAATTTATCTTAAGCATAGAAAACTTACCAACGTCGTTGAACAAACGCGCAATGTGAGCACATAGAGCGATCGTAGCAAAAAGTTGCCATCTAAGTCATGTAGGAGGAAGGAATACCAACATTGTAACCAAACAAACCAACACCGACCGTTTTGCACAGTTTGTAACGTGCAAATATGCCGCCTATTTAGATTCCTAAGCGCCTTACATACTTATTTTGTATTATTTATTATCTTAGATTCCCGTTATTTCTGACCCTACCTGTAATTCAGTTCTCTCTGCAAAAGGTAGCCCAAACCAATTTATTTATTTATTTATTTATGTCTTCTCGGGATACGAAAATCAAACGAACATTGCTCGAAAGTGGTCTCGGGTTGTTGGCGAAAGAATACGAGAAAAACCCCCAGTTACGGACACACACGTGTGCACGATAACATGGTGCCTTGGGCTCTACGAGCACTAGGCACAATGGCGATACGTGATGGGCAATAAACTGTGAGACGTGGGAGAAAAAACCGAGAAAAGCGGCGCATGCGTTAAGGCGTAAATGACGCCTTAAAGCCCTGACTGGACAAAGCGGGGAACCTGGGATGTACGGCAAGGGAATTGACAAAGAACGCTGTTGATACTAAATAGTCTTAGACGCTTTAATATGTAGCGATGCCCCCTGAGAGGAAAACTCTAAATCAGCCCGCAAAGGAACTTTAGTTGAGATGCGATCTGCTACGTCGGAGACTAAATTGGATTTCGGTAAAAAGGTAAAGAAGGCGACGAGAAACCAAGCCCACATGGCTGCATGTAAAGGTATAGCTAAAGTGAAATGCGAAATGAAATGTGGAATGAAATGCGAAATGTGAAATGCGAGTACTCCTGCAGCAAAATTTCAGGAGTAATAGGATGTTTGCTGTTCGGGGATACTCCGAGATAGCGCTTAACACCTCTTACAACTAACTGAAAACGATAATTTGTCTCCCAGATCTTTCCAAAATCTAACAGCTGATTTACATGTTTAAGACTGCCGATATGATTGATGATAGTGGCGTCCTTTCGACCCGAAAGGGTGAGATAAGCAAAGTAACGAATAAGCAAATCCATCTGAACAGGGAACGGAGAGGCACGGACGGAATGACAAAACCTAGTGTAAACGTTAACGTGAGACCTTATATTCTTATGAGTCGATGGGGGGAAAGCCAAACGAACTAAACGCTGAGCAAAGGCATCTAATGAAGATACAGTGGTAAAGATCCCTGAAAAAAAGAAACCATAAATGTCTGAATAATTGAATTGAGGAAACAAACCCAAAAAACACTATAACAAAAGCGAAAAAATATCAGTCAACGTCAAAATAACAGAAGTCTCCGGGTATCTCTTCGAAAACGTAACTGATCCCGAGAGCTGTGGTCGCTTGGGCAAACTGAGTTTGAGAGGAGGTGTTATCCCAACGACTCAAGGCATCGGCTAATGTGTTATGCTCAGCGAAAAAAATGCCAGACGCGGAGGTCAACATCATGAAGCGCTGAAGTGAACCACAACTGGCGCAAACAGCGCTGCAAGAAAGGATCCTTGGTGGAGCCCGAATTGATCACGATAACCGCCGCCTCATTGTAGAACCCATTGTCGCAGGAGACGAGAAATCGCTGATGTTGCAATGCTGTGGCCCAGAAATTTACCGCGACAATAACAGTGAAGAGTTCCAGAGCAGAGATGTGAGACGCGGCGTCGAGGACAAAATCCGGGAAGGGGAATGTAAGGCATTTGTCGAGGCACGTGGCTCCGCCGCGAGTCAGACAAGCGTCTGTGGTGAAACGAAAATCAGCGAAGGACCAGTCGGCAGGCTTGATAACCGAAATACCATTGTAAATGGGAAGAAAAGTTTGCCACCAAGCCAAATCGTGACGCATTTCCAACGTGACTAGTTGAGATTTAGCGTTGGAAGGGAAACTACGCAAAGCGTTCAAGAGGCGAGAAAGAAAAATCCGACTAGCGTGGACGCAAGAAGTCACGAAAGAAAGTTCACCGAGCAAAGACTGCAGTTCTTTGACGATAAAGCGCTCGCGTGACAACCACAAATGTAACTCATCGGATAATTCACGAAGCCGCGACTCTGGAACACGTTATGTAAAATCCTTGGTATTGACGAGGATACCCAAGCAAACCATCTCAAAGGCCGGCGTGAATCTTTTTCAGGCGAAGAGGCTAAGCCAAGGGTATCGAGAATAGATTGCAGAGTAGCAAAGGCATTGTCAGCCAGCGACGGACATTCAGCGCCGTAAAAATCATCTAGGTAAATATCAGCGGAAAATCCGGCTTGCTTGAAAATATATATGACGGACATAGTTGTTCGTTGACAGAACATGGCCGAGGTCCGTAAACCAAAAGGACATCGCGTGTCAAAATAAAATGTGAAGCCCAACAGATAATAGTCTTTAGGGTCGATCGGAAACTGGCGATAAACGCGTTGACGGTCTTTTTTGTAAACACAACAATCCCGTCCTTTAGCCAAAATGAATTCGCACAAACGGTCGATGCCCGGTAGTCGGAGTTTGAATGGTGAATCCAGGTAGGTGTTCCATGGAATGCCACTATTGACAGAAAATGTTGGTGGAAAACTTAAGTCCAAGACCACTCGACGTTTGGAAGAACCACGTTTTGGAACCGTTTGAAGTGGAGAACAAACTGAAGGGTTATGTAGCGGGTTTGTCGAGAAAGGAGCGGCGATCGCTCCGAAAGACAATTCGGTCTGAATGTAGTGCCGTACGTGATCAGGAAAAGCCAAGGCAGAAGGATGATTGCACATTGTGGAATGAGGCGATTGACTGGCGCGATAATTAATCGGCCAACAATACTTCAAAACGTCCACCACGATCTTATCATGATAATCAAGCAAAAGATCTTCCCACCTGTTAATCTTCAATGCGGTATACACCGGGATTTTTGACCCAAATGCGTTGGGGCTATCTGATCGGGAAGCAAGGATATGACGGATAACAGCGGAGTCGTTAGAACTCTGAGTATTATCGTTCAATGACACGAGGCTCGACGCTCCTGTGTGTGATAACGTGTCCTGAAACTTGTGCGCCGGTGACAAGTCCGAGGTCGAATTGAGCGAAGAAAGTTGGGGAGGGGAGGTGGGTTGTCAAAAAGTACATGGAATGGGGGTTTCGTCTCTTAGGGCAGTGGAGCATAGGGTGGTCCTAACTGCAAACACGACGCTTGTGTTGAGCGGCATAGGTGTCGTGGTCCTTTTCGTAAGTGCAAGAACCGGTGTAATTCCACTGCTTACAACCGAGGGTTTCCTGCCCCCCATCCTGTTTCGAGCGTGTGGTCGAAGGGGGCGTGGCCGTCACGCGAGAATTGGGCGCTGTACGTAAATCAGAATGCTTGAAAAAGGTGTTTGCCCAATCGGGAATTTCTGCCGTGTCAGACCACTTTAAGCGATAGAGTTCAAGTTGTTTGGCGATATGAGCGTGAAATGAACGCACACTGCTCCAAGAATAGCTGGTTCCTTTGATCATAAGGAGTTCCAAGAGACTAAGCATAAACTTAGTCGCCTCGGGAGCGTACGTTTTGATCATCGAAAGGTACCTGGTGACAAATTCTGATAGATCGAGTTTGTCGTATTCTACGTTCGTAGACATACCTGGAGAAAAATCTTGGGGCCAGTCTACATGGCGTGTTTTCTTTGTTACAGCAGCAGCAGCAGCAGCAGCAGCAGCAGATGTTCCGGTATCGGTGGTTGATAGCGTTAATGTAGGAGGCTTTGCGTACTTTAAACGAAGAAGCTCCAACTCGAGGGCCAATTTTTCTCTTTCTGCCTGCACCAAGATGATCCTCTGTGCTAACTGATCATTCTGAGTGGAGGCCTGATCGTCAAGTAACGGCTTTTGCTGTGAAGTGAGCGCTTCGATGCCGATTAAAGGTGTCTCCACCGTTTTAGTGTCCCCTGTCAGGGACGGGCTTCGGTCCATGGCTGAGGCAAATGGAGCTGGGGGTAGACCGAAGTCGTATAAGTTACGAGTTGATTTGGTTTTACGTGTGGCGCGCTTTGTTGCGCCGGAGGAAGCCGCTTGAGCCATGATGTGGGCGATTAACGTGATTGCCCTACGAAACGAGCTTATAACTGACCGATCAGCGAACCTAGCGACCAGATAAGCTCGGTGACGTAAAATGATCGATGCGTAGTTACCAAGAATCACTCAACGTAATTATTGCACAAATATGGAAATTTTATATTGCTCACTCAGTATGAGATCATTCTTGGGTCAATGCTGTATTTCAACCTATTTCCTGATCCTGGACTGCCTTTCCGCATTCCACAAAAATTCTGAAACGGTATGGTAATGAAAAAATAACAACTCTGAAATAACCGATTTAACGAAAAAAAAATAACAAAATACTCTACCATTCCTTCTTGTAAAACATATTATTATGGTCTCTTACTTCTCAATTGCTAGTTTTGATTTATGTTACTTTTTACTGACAAGTTGACTTGAATTTCTTGGAAGGCTATGAGATAAAAGAATTCTCTTCTCTCTCTCAAAGCACAAAAAAGCAACTTTTTTGGCCTTACAGGTAGGCACTATCTCACTCCTTGTGAATGTCCAGTCCTCATACTCACGTTGTCCAAAGATTTGTCTCCAAAGATTTGTATCACAATTCATTTCCCATGCAACCTGACAACTCCCGCGTCGACACGGAGTACCAGGATGCTCAAGATTTTGTTTTGGTGGGAAAAAAGAAGAAGACCGGTGACCAACAAAACCAGCCGTCGACAGTGACAAAGCTAGACGGGAGACATTCGCAATCCAAGACGTCGTCATCATGCCAGTTAAATACAGGGCGAACAAAAGGGAACTCAGGTGCTGGCCGAAGTACTCAACGCAAGCAAAGAGAGGTGTTCTTGGTTGGTGATTCCATCCTAAAGAACGTGCAAGGGAGAAAAATGTCAAGTATTGCTAAGGTCAAGATTTCCTCTTTTCTATCAAGACTAGCCAATAACATCACGGCTTAACTGACAGACGACTAATAACATAGCGACGTAATTAACCAATCAGATCAATAACCAGAGTAAAATACCATCAACTGACATGATACAACTCACTTTGACTCTAAAGATGACTACTTCACAGGTTGTCGAAACGTCAGTCACTGTCAACAACAACAGTCCTATTCAGGACTACGTTCACCCGATCAAACTCAACCTGGATTGATACCACTCTTTGCCAAATTGCTACTGACCTTACAACTACCTTTTATCAAATACCTCTTGCACCCACGTTGGTGAAATACTGTTCTGTGGGGTCCAGTTGAATACCCATTCAGTGATGGGTATGCCGGGCTCAGAAAGTGCATTGGAAGAGCTCATGTGTCTTGTACTTGAAGATCTTATTCCATGAAAGAGTTGTTGCCAAGATTAGCAACATATCAATACTGCGGTGCCTGGAGTTACTGCACAACTTGAAATGAGTGTTTCAGGCCCTCTCCGAGTGCAACCTCAAACTCTCTGCATTCCAAGACTTTTATCAACCCCAAATCTACCATGATGTTTGGCTGGAACACTCCAAGCCTTCCTCCATCAAATTACAGCTCTAGCTTTGTGCAGCAAGCCTGAAACTGTAGGCCCCTCTAAAGTCCTTCATTGGTGCATAAAAAGTGCTAGCTGGCATTATACCCCAGTGCTCAGCCTTGCAAGCACCACTTGACACTGTCATCACAGGTTATAAGTCTCATGAGAAGATCAACTTGTCTGATGATCTACTCTTTCACAATGCCCAGTCAGCCCATCTGCTCCATCACCCTCCCCTGCCCTGATAATCAATTGTGGATCATCACAAATGGAGCTGTCAAAACTCCAGGTATCACCACCACAATGTATATGATACGTGACAATACGCTACAGTTAACCAGCCTTTCCAGCACCAAACTTTGGAGTTGTCAAGCTACCTGGCTCTCTTGTGAGATAGAGGCCTTATCCACCCCAGCTGCAATGAAACACTACAGCTCTTACAATTGAAAACACCAGCCTACATTTCACTAACAGTAAAGCACGTGTGTGGGCATTTGAAAAGCTTTGTGGTGGTGAGTTTCCCTCAAACCCGCGTGTTGCCATCTTCCTTTCCACCATCAGTAAGTGCCAAGCCTCTGTTCATCATGTTGCTGGAGCCACTATCCTACCATCTGACTTTGCCAGTGGCAATGCCCGTAAGTGCGACAACTCCACTTACCAAGTTTGCAGCTTCGTCCAACACATCAAGGATTCTGTGGTTCTCTGTGCATCTGTCCAAAGCATATTGTTAGGAAAGGCTAAACTTCATTTCACTAGAAAAAGCTGCTTGGCTTGCCCTCCCAGCCGAGTGTCCAGACCTAGAGCACACGTATGCCCATTACTCAAGGCACAACAAGGCTGTGCTCTAAGGAAAATTGAAGGGAGCCCAGTGCTCTGAAACATTAGAATCTAGGGTGCCCAGCATATGATTTGCATGAAAAATTTGAGATTTTCTAGTCGCCCGAGGGCAAACGTTAGGCGCCAGGGGCCACCG
Source organism: Porites lutea (assembly GCF_958299795.1). Classification (NCBI taxonomy): domain Eukaryota; kingdom Metazoa; phylum Cnidaria; class Anthozoa; order Scleractinia; family Poritidae; genus Porites; species Porites lutea. The sequence continues at coordinate 49,981,658 of NC_133203.1, forward strand.
AGCTCTGCTAGAGCACAGCCCTACACATGCTCTTCCTAGAAGTTGACTAACATTCTAACATTAAAGATGTTTAAAGTTACCTTCATTTCACTTCAATATGCTTCCAACACCTTACTCATTGTTAAATGTAACGAACCCCTAGTACCTGCCCAGCAGAAGTGCAAGTCCTTGACAGTCTTTTGCATGTCCACCTTAGCCACATAAATATAACTAGATATAAATAATAAATAATGATTTGGAGGTAGCACATCCACAAAGTGGTTCTTCGACAACTGAGGATGGTAACCCAATCAAAACTTTTTCATCCTTGACATGGACAAGCCGTTGATTGCATTACTTCTAGCTGCCATCGTTCTGCTTCACCCTGCATGGCCTCACGTCAGTGGTGCAGCAGTCCCCTGACCCCCAACCCCCAACCTGAAACTATGGGTGATCTCTTTTACTGCCAAAGTCATTAAATGAGCTTGAAAGTTTATACTTACCTTGTTGAATGCCCAACGCGCTCTATGACACTCTCCGCAACACACTGATGAGCGTGTGCATTGGCATCCAACCACTGGATGGCCCTCTTACTGTAATATGAACTGACACTGATCCTTGTTTCATGACCCCTGACAGTAGCTCAGTTCTTCACAAGCTAAAAATTGTTCTCGTAATCAGCAAAGTCAAGAGTCAAAACAAGAACCCAGTTGCAGAACTTGAACGTGAGCTCTTTCAACAGGATCCCTAGGGTGGGCCTATCTCCCCCGTTGTACTTTCCGTTGCAGCCACAACCCTGAATTCACACTTATGGATTGTAAGCTTGTGGGATGTGGATACAGCGTGATCAGTTCTCAGTTCCCAGATTCCACTAACTGACTATCATCTCATCTCTCAGATCAGTGTCAAGGATCTTTTGATGGACCAAAATCGCTGATCTCCACAATACCTTGGGGACTTTGTAGTATTAGTATGCCCCCTCAAGACTCAGTCCTCCCAAGAGATGGGTAAAAGGGACAGAAATAGAGACAATTGTGTCATTAAGTATTATTTGCTGTGTTTTTTATGCACCTTGGCAAGCAGACTCTGTCTTTATTCTTCTTTGGGGCTGTTGTTCATGTTGTCACTTACCCGCCATTTTGTTTGAATTGTGTTCTGTTGCTTCTACTCACTCTGTTGACTGGCGTAGATGCAACTGATATCGCTCTTTATGAATGGCAAATTTGACTCAATACTCTATTTATTTCTTGTCTTTCATAATGTAACATCTAGGGTAGACACAGTACAATCTCATCCTTTGGCTCAGGCTTTGGTCTTGGAAAAAATACCTTGCAAAGCATGTCCGTCATGTTTTAGTCGACTATGAAAAAGAGACCACCATGTGAAGTAATTCTCTTGGAGCTCTTCTTTCCAGAGAATTAGCAATTGGCGAATATTAGCAAGCTATGTGGTGTTGCCTTTTACCAGTTGCATAATATCAAACGCATTCGCAAGTATTTGTCTCGAGAATCAATGGAAATGCTTGTCCATGCATTTATTACATCTCGTGTTGATTATTGTAACAGTCTTTTGTATGGGCTGCCCAACTACCAGCTTAACAAATTGCAGAGAGTTTTGAATGCCTCAGCCAGGCTAGTTTGTAATGCCCCTAGGTTTTGCCACATCTCACCCCTTCTTCGTGGTCTGCATTGGCTTCCTGTTAAAGCCCGGATAGAATTTAAGATACTGCTTATTACGTTCAAAGCAATTCACGGCCTTGCTCCTAAATATCTATGCGATTTACTTACATTTAAATCGTCCTTATATAACCTTAGATCTTCAGATAGTATTTTACTTTCTATGCCAGCTGTTCGATCGAAGACGTTAGGTGATAGGCTTTTATGGTAGCAGCGCCAAGGCTCTGGAACTCTCTTCCAAAAGAACTTCGTGCGATTACTAATATGAACAGTTTTAAGGCGCATATTAAGACTTAGCTTTTTAAAACTTTATATTGGTGAGCAATTTTATATTCAGTTCTTGCTTGCACACATATATTATTTTTATTTTTTACTTTTTATTTTTAAATGCATTATGTTTTATTTGTTTCTTTTAAAGTAATGCAGTTGTAATGCGCAGCTGATCATCGTCATGTTAAGCTGCGCACAACAAGTTCATAAATTATTATTATTATTATTATTTAACTTCATTTTTTTCATCTTTCCAGATCAGTGTTTGTAGACAGATTTGATGAAGTGTCGCACATTGTGTATGGACAGAAGGATTTCTGGGAGGTACTGTGGCTCATTTTTTATTATTATTTCAGATCAGTAATGACTGACAGATTTGAACAGGTTTTACACATCCATTATGGTCAGGTGGAATATTGGAAGATTTAATATGTCTTCAAACAATGAAGCTAAGATCAAGTGATTTGGGCAGTTTGGCACATTATAGCCAGACAGTGACCAGAATACAGTTTGACTATAAGCTTCAAGGGGCAATTTGGACAAAATTTCCAGGAGTGAATGGGTTTAGAACACCAAAATGCTGTAGATTTCAAGAGCAAAAACTGAGCAACCGATAGACTTACAGAGGGACTACAGTTCTGTAACACGGGCTACCTAGGAAAAGTTAACCAATAATTGGTTATTGTATTACACATGAGTAACAATACATTCCAAGAAAGTTGGTTGTGGGCCAATCACAAGCTCATAAGAGAAACAAGTTACTAGAAGCTCAAAATTTAAATATTGATAATAAATTGTTCCAAAATAGCATTAAAATATTTTTATCTGAAACTTTATATACCATGCCCAGGAAATATATTTTTGACAGAAGATGTTATTTTGTCGTCTGCTAGCAATTTCGTGGCAAACATTGCCACACATTGAAGTAACATATTACCTAAAGTCAAAAATATAACTGATGTTTACAATTTTCACCTCTGTCAATCATTCTAACAGACCTCTTAGGAAACGAAGGCTTTCTTCAGTGGGTTCAAAAGGTCATGTTTGCAGGTTGTAATAATTTGGTTGATTTCGATCCATGTTGTCTTTAGCTCTGATAATAGGCAGCCTTAGCAATGATGACAGCGATTGCAGGAAAAACATCACCTTTAAAGTCAGTTTTCACTTTTTCAAAACTTGTGATTTAGATTACATTCTAACTTGCTTAAAATTTCATATGTAGGTGAAATCTCCTGGACTTAGATCCTTGGGGACAACACCCAAGTTTAATAACAGAGAATTACTTGGCATTTGGTTATGTCGTCCATAAGATTAACTTATATCAAATATGGAAATTTCATGTTGTTTTGCAGTATCAAAACGTGTAGTCAAAAAATAGTGTTCAACTTATCGCTTTTTTGTTTGTTTTTGTTGCTGTTGCCATGGTTGTTGTTTAAGCTTTCTAATGTCTAATGTTGAAAGGGAGCTGAGTTGACAATGACTCTTATCAGTACTTGTCTTAAACGTAGGCAAGAAGAAGCCAAGTATTTGCCAAGCACCTGACAGCAGAAGGAGACACATTCCGTAAAGAGATACTGAAATCAGAGGACAACAAAGATGGCACTGTCATGTATGAAGACTGGACAAAAAACCACAAAAAGGAGGGTAGTGCTACGGGTGGCCCATACCTGGCTGTTCACCTGAGAAGAACTGATTTTCTTTATGCACATCCTGATGGTGTACCATCATTAGATAACGCTATCAAACAGATCAAGGAGATTCTAGATAAACAAAAGCTTGACATGGTGTTTCTTGCTACTGATGCTGATAAAGAAGGTGAGATGCAAAATTTTGTTTAAAAATTTAATACTTTTACTTTTTCAAGGCTGTTGCTATGTTTTTAAGTTGCTACGTATATAGCCTGAGAAAACAGCCGACATCTTGTGATGCCACCACTGGTTGTCCCGTGAAATGACATCTGAGAAATGAGTCAGCTGAAATTCCATACTGATGATGTGTTTCTACCTAAATGTTGGTAGTGCTTCTGATTGGCTGATGCAAATTTCCCATGCAGCATGACCAATCAGAAGTACTACCCAGATCGTCATCACTACGGAATTACTGTGGTCGTTCTGTAGACGTCATTTTTCAGGGAAACCGGTGGTGGTGTCGCAAAATGTTGGCTGTTTTCTCAGGCTACTGGGTATATGAATTTAGTGGGCTAGGCAGGAAATTGAACAGAAGTGGAATTTCTTTTGGTTATATTTTCCTTTTGTTTCCAGTGGAAATACCTTTGGGTTATGCTCACAGAAGCTGGGGAAATCCTGACCCCCAGCCGTCAGTGACAGCCTTGTTTGAATAGATATGGAACTGTTCCCAGAACCTAGGGAAACACCCATCATAGGTTCGAGAACCAGCAACAAGCTAAACACTGTCAAAGACCTTGAAATTTGATACCATTGATGATATATCTCAGTTACCAGTAAATAGTCTTACAAAGAGCTGTTGAGGATTGCATACAAATTAACACTTCAGTCAAAGGATGGCAAAAAAGTTTAAAAAAAAAGTGTTTTGGTGTTTGGAGCTGGTCCCAGTTGGCTTGCTGGTTGAGTTGGTAAGGGTACTGGACCAGTATCGCAGAGCAGGTCAGGGTTTGAATACCAGCAAGCTTGAATTTTTTTCAGGCTCTCTTTTTTCTTTTATTGACCAGCCCCCAGTTGGCTTGCTAGCTCAATATTGGTGAGAGGGCTGCACTGGCATTACGAAAATTAAGGCTTTCTTTTCGCAACTGCATAAGCTGCGTATTTAACTGTGATGATCTTCTCTGCGTTTATTTCTTTATCCCACATTTGAAATATATGAAATTAATATATTCATCATTTAATAACTAAGTTTCTTTACAGTTTTGTAGTTACACCGATATTGACACTACTGTCAACTCCGCACATTAGTTTTATTCAGACTAACTTTTCTCAACATGTTCTTTTCATTTGTTTGTTTTTTAACTAATGTCCAACAGATGTGAATCATGAACGATTCCGAATGTATAATGAACGTATGCCTGATGATTGCCTCACAAGAGGCATGTAACTCTGAGTAGCAATAAATGTTCAAGATTTAATCCAGTTCCATCAGTCTACTTATAACAGTACTATATTGTTTTATGATTTCTTTTCCCATTAATTTCAGAAATAGATTATATGAAGAACAAACTTCCTTTGGTTAAGTATGATGCTCCAAAAAAGATTTTACAAAAATATGGTGATGGAGGGGTAGCTATCATTGATCAGTGGATTTGTGCTCATGCAAAGTATTTTGTCGGGACGCGCGAGTCAACATTTTCTTTTCGTATTCACGAAGAAAGAGACATATTAGGTTTCCATGGTGACCAAACCTTTAATTGTCTCTGTGGTGATAAGGAACTTGGAAAATGTGAACAACCATCCAAATGGAGAGTAGAAGTTTACTAAGTTATCATTTGTATTTATTGCATGTCTAATATGAATTTATTAATTTTTATTACTTGCTTTTTTAGGAAGTTTAAGTTATGTTTAGGTAGGTTTCAATAATTCAACTGGAGGTATTTTAAGAAAAATATGATGTTATGAATTCAATGTCACTCAATGTGTACTTAATTTAAAATATGTTTTCCAAAATCAACAGAGGTGACTGATCTTGATATTAAGCTGATGTAGTGGAAAGACAATATTGATGGATTATACGGTGAGAGTCCGCTCGGAAGGGGTACCTTTTACAGGTTTCAGGTATATGAAAGGGTAGGGGTTTTACTAGTTGAAATACGTAAAAGGGTTCGGAAAAAATCTGTCATTTGGGTCTGTAAAAGGGCCCAAAATGGCTAACAGATGAATTTTATGGCTTTAAAAAGTCGTTCTACTTTTGTGATCGATTCCCATTTAAAAGAAAGTGCATTTACAGCAGTTAAAAGGGATCCAACGTTCTAAACAAGATATGTGAAAGGGGTACCATTTGTCAATAGAAGGTATACGAAAGGGGTACCTTTTTCATGAAAAATGGTTTATAAAAGTGTAAGGGGTTGGACCTCGGGGCGGAGCCTCCCCATGAAAACATTCATTGCGTTCCCCCCGAAGATTTTTTCATCTTGTTCTTTCTAAATATGCTAACCACTCCCTTAATTTCTCAAATTTAAATTTTTGTAATATCACACTTCTCTATAGAGAGGCAAAATTGACGGTGAACATGGTCTGGTAAAGCGCCTATCACGCGTATATGCTGAGGTTTCCAGCGTCCTAGAGAAATGCCCTTTAGCTAGGGTCGAGGATGCCAGGGTCCTAGTGAGTGGAAACCCCACCCGTCCCCGACAAAATGTCAAAGAGATCTACCTTGTCGTGCTGCCTATACAAGTGGAATTCAAACAAAACTGAATGCAAGGCTGCCAAATATACGGCAAAGGGCTTATCATTTGAGGCCCATAATTGGCCTTCCTCAGGGCCATAGCTACACTGAAAGAAAATACTATAAAGCTCCTAAAATCTGATAATGGGAACAATAGGTCAATAGATAGCATCATTTCCTACCATAGGCGTACGGGAAATTTTTTGCCCGGGGGGGGGGGGGGTGGTAAACCATTTGCCCAAAAAAATCTCGCAGGTTGCCCAAATTTTTACGAAAGAGTCGGAAAGAGAGGAGGGCCGTATTACAACAACGTATGCCGTACTGGCATATGAAGATGGCTTGATACAGTTAGTTTTCAGAGTCAATACCAAGTTTGAGTATAAACTATGTCGCCATAAACGAGCGTTTGGAAAAATTGCCACCACAGTTGTATTAAGATGAAAATTTGTCATGACCAGGGTTGCAATGACATCAAAGTTGTCATAGCAACGAAATGACGCCATTACCTATTTTACTTCAGCAATAATTCTCAGCATTGGGAATCTTACAACATCGTTCACAGGAGCTTTTTTCTCCAATACGGTCGCCTCGATGTTCGTTTAAGCAAAATCTGTAAGTCAGAGCGTTATCGAGATATTTTGGGGTGAAGTTTTTATCGTAAGAAATACTGTAAGAAAAGGAAAATCTTGATGTTTGGCCGTTATGCAATTTAACCTCATAGTAGTTTTAATCTCTTTAAAAACGTGTGTGAAAGACCCTGGAGACAGCTCTGAACCGATTGCTAGAGAGAGGGATTTGATTAGTATGTATCAAGGCGCTCTTGTTAGCGTTTTTGTAAACATTTTGGTCTACTTTACCAAATTAGCGAATAATTTTAAACCTAACGACAGATTCTTTAAAAGAATTCAGATTCTTCTCGTAATTCAAACTGAAAATTAGTCAGCCATTTCTTCGTTTTCAGACCCACTGCTAATGCAATCTGCCATACACTGTTCTTCGAGTACAGATGATTCTAGAAAGTTATGCGAGAGTTTATTCTAATCAATTCACAGCTGGAAATAACCCATTCCAGCTAGTGCAGTGCAGTACAGTGCCCAACAATAAAAAACTACAAATATATAAATTACTTATCACATGCTAGGTAACCACTGTCTCTTGTGAATGTAACTGGATTATTACGCCGACTTCAGGTTAATATTTAGGTCTTCAAAATAATCAAATAACCATGGAGACGTCTTTAAAAACTGGCTTTGCCCAAATTTTCTCTTGCTGCCCAAAAAAACTGAGTTGCCCAAAATTTGGGGGGGGGGGGGGGGGGGGCTGCAGCCCCCCTCGTCCCCCCGGCCCGTACGCCTATGATGATTTGTACGTGATATTTGGCATAAATACCACTCGTGATATTTCAAAATTGTCTCAAATTTCACTCGCCGAACGGCTCGTGAAATTACGTATAACAATTTTGAAATATCACTCGTGGTATTTATACCAAATATCACTACAAATCATGCTATTACCTATACAAGCTATTCAAGCAATCTTGTACTATTTCACACAAAGTTAACTTGAAAAGCATATGCGACAAAACATGAATGGAAAATAAATGTATGGGGCTGTGTGGAAATCTTAGCTAGTATTATACAGAGACGAGATGGAAAACATTTACCCTGCAAGCAGAGGGTACATTTTCGCGGTGTGAGCTGTCGCGTGAAAAAGAGGCCCCTGCTGACAACCGTTTAATTTTCTATCGTGCATGCTTGAAATCTGTCACCCGATTTGCAAGCAAAATTAATCGTCAGGCCTGTCGTCAAATGGCGCAAGTTTCGCGGGAGTAAAAAAATTGCGACAACTCTGATATAAATACTGCTCCGCAAGACTCACGCAATGCTCTGAACCGGTCAAGAACAGGAAAAAAACCAGGGTTTTTTAATTAATTCGTCCACATTTCTGGACAGATTTGAATGGTTGTCATCAGAGGCTACTTTTCACCCGACTGCTCACACAGCAAAAATGTAGCCTCTGCTCACAGGGTAGGAGACATTAGTCTCGTAAGTTAAAGCTTTAGATAAAAGCGGCTCACCCTCGGTGTAAGAACCCACCGGTGACGTAAAACAAAGAAAACAAAGAAGTAAACACAATAAGACGTAGAAAAACAAATGGTAAAAAACAAAGAAAAAGTTCACAGGTTCTTACACCGAGGTAAACCCATAAAAGCAGATTGGGTCAAATAAAGTTTAATTAGTTAATTGAAGCAACAACAAACTTAGACGAAATCCTTGAAACACTTTGTCAAAAATTTTCGCTCCCTGTTCCTTCCCCCTCCCTTTTCCAAAGTTGTTTTAGCCAGTAAACACTGAAGCTGAAGTTTTTGCGGGTGTTCTGAAAAAGAGACGTATTGGAAAGCTTTATTCTACTTTTTTCACCAAAAAGTTAGTACTTTTATTCATAGTGAAGGAAGTTAAGCCCTCTCCCGATAGCAAAATGATAAAACTTGTTTCATTTGATAACTTGTTCCCACCACTACGACGACATTCCCGCTAAAACCCGTTGTGTCATTAAATGGTGGCAGAAACTCTTATGAGTTTCTGATGGTGGTTTAATGTTGTTTAGGTTTGCTCGACCCAGGATTTTGAAGAATATTTGGGGTACACCTTCCAAACAGGAGCCCATGATCCTGCTTCAGTGATATTTTAATTTTTTAGCCTGCAGAACAAAGGTTATAGTTTGCGTAGCCTTGGGCTTAGCTTTCTCGCAGGCTATTTTAGGACTAAGGCTGTGGTGTAGAGGAAACAGAATCCAGATAAAACGTAGATATAACCGCTACTCTATTTACACACCTTCCACTTTCTCTTTGCGGACCGTCCTGCGCTAGTCTGAAATGTCGTACGTGTGTTAAAGACGTATTTTTCTAATCAAAACTAAGTGGTTTTTTTTAACGAAAGGAATTGTAAATAGTGCTTTGACGAAATAGTTTTTTTCTGAAGTGAATTAATTGTAAATAGGATTTTAATAGTTAGTATGTTATCAATAAAATACGTGATGTTTTTTTTTTTTGATACTGACAGCTACATCAGGAAAATTCTCGCCCGCAGCTTACAAAATTCGTCAGAAAAAAGAAAAGAAAAACACGTCTGTGCAAGGTACAATTCTTTTTCGGTGGGATTGTATTGTCTCTGGAGACAATCCTTTTCAGAATGCCATTAATTCGTGATCACCAATCATTGGTTTTCTTTGATGAGAACAATGAAAGACCATTTTTTGGCGATCCAATCACATTTTAAAAAGGTTATGTAAGTCGTTCAGTCAATATTTTCCCGCGATAATATCAACATGTCGGTTGGGTGGAAGGTCCTTTCTTTCTTCCTTGTACCCATAACTATTGCTTCAGTTGTTGTTAGCAAAGATGTAGATGATGAATGTATAGCATTTGATACTTCTAGCCAACATGGTCTAAATGAAACGAAATTGGACAAAAGGTACCTCATCCACGATGTTGATCCAGCAGAGGGTTTTAATCTACGGCGGGACGTCTACGTGAGAGTGGCAAATATGATGAAACTTCTTCGAGAAAAACAAAACTGGGTGCTTGTAGTTCCACCTTGGAGAAAATTAGATCACTGGCGATCACCGATCGAGCAGAATGCTCTTCCATGGCGAACATTCTTCGATCTCGAGAGCTTAAACAGATATGTTCCTGTCATTGAATTCGAAGACTTTGTGAAAGAAACTGGCGAATCAGGTATAGATGAAATTCTCTATTTACAGGAATACGCAGAAGGCTGGGAGGATGGGCATTGGGAAGAAAAAGTCGATGATCGTGATTGTATAGACAGACCTGTTTACTACAAAGATCAAGACGGTTTTTATCGAGGATATTTTTGGGGAATGGACAATGTATTCACGCGTAAATTTAAATGTGTATCTGTGCAAGGCACTTCAGCTATTTTAGTGTCTTTACTGGAGAAAACCAAATCCAGGTAAGCTCTGTTTTATTTTATTTTATAATACCATCTATTAAAACTCATCGCTTGTTTTAGGTAACCTTGAATTGAATTAGTTTGTAATGTTAATTATGAGCATCAATAGCACTTGAAATTGATTCATCTTCCACGTGCGATCCATAGTGCCATTGCTGGTGTTTTTTCATAGCTGCCATAAAGTACCACCAACTTTCATGGACTATTGTCTCTAAATGGAATAAAAAGCCCATGTAGCTAAGGCCGAAATCCAGGATAATACCATTCATGTATGGCTAGAAGGCAGACTGGTCTCAGGATGAAAAAGACAAGATCTAAAATTATTGTGGTAGAAATAAATCTAGAAATAAGATTGTTGAATCACGCCTCTCAATAACCACACGACAAGAGGTTTGGCCCAACAATTTATTGAGTCAGAATCGACCGCTATGTACTGACTAACGCGAAAGGTCGTGAATGAATCAATACACTCGCCAAACAAAAAAAGGCCCAAACCGAAGTCGGGTGGTATAAGAAAAGAGACGTGAATGTGAGAAAAAAGAGATATTAATTATAGAGCTACAAAGATAGTATATGTAGGAATATAGATATAGCAATAAAAAAAAGGACATGCTAGTGAGAACTACGAGATAAAGGAAGAAGCTGGGCGGCCATGGAATTTACTGCTTGTCTCTTTTGAGTGGAGGACATTTCGAGATAAACTTGATAGGCCTCACTTTGCCAATCACCTTGCCGCTGAATAAGTTCCGCCGGAACATTACACCGAAAGGCGAAACTCGCGCCGCCGCGACGAAAACTATGGGAAGAGTAATGGGCCGGAACTAAGCCGATCGCTTGAATGACCCGCGAAAGAAACTGGGAAAAATGGCGATACGTGATTGGCAATAAACTGTGAGACGTGGGAGAAAAAACCGAGAAAATCGGCGCATGCTACGGCCCTGGATTAAGGTGTAAATGACGGCTTAAAGCCCTGACTGGACAAAGCGGGGAACCTTGGATGCACGGCAAGGGAATTGACAAAGAACGCTGTTGATACTGAATAGTCTTAGACGCTTTAATATGTAGCGATGCCCCCTGAGAGGAAAATTCTAAATCAGCCCGCAAAGGAACTTTAGTTGAGATGCGATCTGCTACGTCGGGGACTAAATTGGATTTCCGTAAAAAGGTAAAGAAGGCGACGAGAAACCAAGCCCACGTGGCTGCATGTAAAGGTATAGCTAAAGTGAAATGCGAAATGTGAAATGCGAGTACACCTGCAGCAAAATTTCTGGAGTAATAGGATGTTTGCGGTTCGGGGATACTCCGAGATAGCGCTTAACACCTCTTAAAACTAACTGACGACGATAATGTGTGTCCCAGACCTTTCCGAAAACTAACAGCTGATTTACATGTTTAAGACTGCCGATATGATTGATGATAGTCGCGTACGTTCGACCCGAAAGGGTGAGATAAGCAACGTAACGAATAAGCAAATCGATCTGAACAGGGAACGGAGAGGCACGGACGGAATGACAAAACCTAGTGTAAACGTTAACGTGAGACTTAATATTCTTGTGAGTCGATGGGGCGAAAGCCAAATGAACGAAACGCTGAGCAAAGGCATCTAATGAAGATACAGTGGTAAAGATCCCAGAAAAATAAAGCATAAATGTCTGAATAATTGAATTGAGGAAACAAACCCCCCAAAAAACTATAACAAAAGCGAAAAAAAATCAATCAACGTCAAAATAACAGAAGTCTCCGGGTATCTCTTCGAAAACGTAACTGATCCCGAGAGCTGTGGTCGCTTGGGCAAACTGAGTTTGAGAGGAGGTGTTATCCCAACGACTCAAGGCATCGGCTAATGTGTTATGCTCACCGGGAATATGCCGGACGCGGAGGTCAACATCATGAAGCGCTGAAGTGAACCACAACTGGCGCAAACAGCGCTACATGAAAGGATCCTTGGTGGAGCCCGAATTGATCACGGTAACCGCCGCCTCATTGTCGCAGGAGACGAGAAATCGCTGATGTTGCAATGCTGTGGGCCAGAACTTTACCGCGACAATAACAGTGAAGAGTTCCAGAGCAGAGATGTGAGACAAGGCGTGGAGGAAAAAATCCGGGAAAGGGAATATAAAGTATTTTCGAGGCACGTGGCTCCGCCGCGAGTCAGACAAGCGTCCGTGATATGAAACGAAAATCAGCGAAGGACCAGTCGGCAGGCTTGATAACCGAAATACCATTGTAAAGGGGAAGAAAAGTTTGCCACCAAGCCATATCGTGACGCATTTCCAACGTGACTAGTTGAGATTTAGCGTTGGAAGGGAAACTACGCAAAGCGTTCAAAAGGCGAGAAAGAAAAATCCGACTAGCGTGGACGCAAGCAGTCACGAAAGAAAGTTCACCGAGTAAAGACTGCAGTTCTTTGACGGTAAAGCGCACGCGTGACAACCACAAATGTAACTCATCGGATAATTCACGAAGCCGCGACTCTGGAACACGTAATGTAAAATCCTTGGTATTGACGAGGATACCCAAGCAAACCATCTCAAAGGCCGGCGGTGAATCTTTTTCAGGCGAAGAGGCAAAGCCTCGGGTATCGATTGCAGAGTAGCAAAGGTATTGTCAGCCAGCGACGGACATTCAGCGCCGTAGAAATCATCTACGTAAACATCAGCGGGAAATCCGGCTTTCGTGAAAATATATATGACGGTATTGGTAATTACCAAGAATCACTCAACGTAATTATTGCACAAATATGGAAATTTTATATTGCTCACTCAGTATGAGATCATTCTTAGGTCAATCCTGTATTTCAACCTATTTCCTGATCCTGGACTGCCTTCCCGCATTCCACAAAAATTCTGAAATGGTATGGTAATGAAAAAATAACAACTCTGAAATAACCGATTTAAGGAAAAAAATAACAAAATGCTCTACCATTCCTTCTTGTAAAATATATTATTATGGTCTCTTACTTCTCAATTGCTAGTTTTGATTTGTGTTACTTTTCACTGACAAGTTGACTTGAATTTCTTGGAAGGCTTTGAGATAAAAGAATTCTCTTCTCTCTCTCAAAGCACAAAAAAGCAATTTTTTGGCCTCACAGGCAGGGATCACCTCACTCCTTGTGAATGTCCAGTCCTCATACTCACGTTGTTTATCTCAGACCCTATATTTTTTTTAAGCACATGCCATGTCCCTGGCCTTGAGTGGAATAAGGTTACGTCTATCTAAAAATACCCAACACCAGCCTCGTGCAGAATTATTACTTTACTGTGAAAAAAGAAATGACCTTTGGTAACTCCAAGTACAGATTGAGCTTCTAGTCCTCTGCCTAAATGAGTACAGATATCTTCTGGACAGTGACCGTCAGTTTATTGTCAAAGCTAGGCAGATCACAGGCATTCGCAATTTGAAAAGATCCATAGGGATACCAGCCTCGGTTTAGTGGAAATCAACCAAGCCCTAGCGCTTTGAGAATCCAGGTACACCAGTCCCCTAGACACATTTTATTGTCACCACCCTGTCCATATTACCGTTGACAGTGGGGTCACTTTTAACATGATTTGGTTGTCCACTGTTCACAAGTTGAAAGAAGAGATTTGTAATAGTGCCCAGTGTACCCATCAGGCTGACAGTTCCAGTTTGAAGTTTGGTAGTCGAAAACCTGGATAAAGAGCTCCGAGCCAGTAGCCCTTTATGGAAGTCAAAGATATCATTGTTTGTCCTGCTAATCGCTGATTACCCTTAGTGATGGTTCCTTCATTACATATGGCTCTTCTGGCACTTGTTGTACACATAAATTTTCCTGTCATGCTTTGGTTGTCCACGCTCCTACAAATTCAACCACATTATGGCCTAGGGCTAGAACTATGTCATGACTATGTGGACACCGCCTCTGGTGATGTAGGAACGTGCAGTGAAACCTGTATTAAGCGGACACCATATTAAGCAGACACCTTCTATTAAGCGGCCAGTAGCCGAAGTCCCCAAATTTATTTCCCTTATTTTCTTCAAATGAAACCTTTATTAAGCGGACACCTCTATTAAGCAGACGTGGACACCTAAAAAGTACCTGAAATGGTCATTTCTATTGTTGCCAACCTCTGTTAAACGGACACTTGTAATTAAATATTTCCTTCACCCTACATGCTAGACACCAGAAATGCGAAAGATTGCCACCCACAAATGTTTTGATTTTTACATTAAAAAACGTGACTTGACGAACTTATTTGATTAGTTTCTCAGTACAGTATTGTTTTCTATTTCTTTTTGTTTGTATAGAACTTGTTTCACTCATCTAATTTCTTCAAATTTGAGTTGCAATCTATGTTTATGGTACTATGATCAATTGGTCCACTTTAATAAAGAATATGCAAACATATATCGTCATAGTCTCTGGGAGTATTCTAAATGTTTCCAGTGTTCATTTGAATGGCATTTGACACCTCATATGACGTTATCTATCGAAACCAGTATTAGGCAGATACCCTGTATTAAGTGGACACTACAGCATTCCCAAAGGGTGTCCGCTTAATACAGGTTTTAATGTACGGCAAGACTCAGCAGTCACTTATGTACAATATTGATACCACTGTGAAAGGTTTGAACTCAGGAGTCATTTCAAAAGTAGGTTTAGCTTGATCGTCCAGGTTGTTGACAGTGACTGACGTTTTGACAACCTGTGCGGTAGTCATCTTCAGAGTCAAAGTGAGTTGTACACGTCAGTTGATGGTATTATACTCTGGTTATTGCTCTGATTGGTCAATTACGTCGTGATGTTATTGGTGGTCTGTCAGTTAAGCCGTGATGTTATTGGCTATGAAGACTAGCCAATAACATCACGGCACAAGCTTGTGGGATGTGGATACAGCGTGATCAGTTCTCAGTTGCAAGATTCCACTAACTGACTATCATCTCATCTCTTAGATCAGTGTCAAGGATCTTTTGATGGCCCAAAATCGCTGATCTCCACAATACCCTGGGGAATTTGTAGTATTAGTATGCCCCCTCAAGACTCAGTCGACCACCCAAGAGATGGATAAAAGGGACAGAAATAGAGACAGTTGTGTCATTAGTCATTATTTAGCTTTATTTGCTGTGTTTTTCATGCACCTTGGCAAACAGACTCTGTCCTTACTCTTCTCTGGGGCTGTTGTTCATGTTGTCACCTATCCGCCATTTTGTTTGAATTGTGTTCCGTTGCTTCTACTCACTTTGTTGACTGGCGTAGATGCAACTGATATCGCTCTTTATGAATGGCAAATTTCACTTAATACTCTATTTATTTCTTGTCCTTCATAATGTAACAACTAGGGTAGACACAGTACAATCTCATCCTTTGGCTCAGGCTTTGGTCTTGGAAAAAATACCTTGCAAAGCATGTCCGTCATGTTTTAGTCGACTATGAAAAAGAGACCACCATGTGAAGTAATTCTCTTGGAGCTCTTCTTTCCAGAGTAACTTCATTTTTTTCACCTTTCCAGATCAGTGTTTGTAGACAGATTTGATGAAGTGACGCACATTGTGTATGGACAGAAGGATTTCTGGGAGGTACTGTGGCTCATTTTTTTTCATTATTTCAGATCAGTAATGATTGACAGATTTGAAAAGGTTTTACACATCCATTATGGTAAGGTGGAATATTGGAAGGTAATATGTCTTCAAACAATCATCAAGCTAAGACCAAATGATTTGGGCAGTTTGACACATTATAGCCAGGCAGTGAACAGATTACAGCTTGACTATGAGCTTCAAGGGGCAATTTGGACAAAATTTCCAGGAGTGAATGGGTTTAGAACACCAAAATGCTGTAGATTTCAAGAGCAAAAACTGAGCAACCGATAGACTTACAGAGGGACTACAGTTCTGTAACACGGGCTACCTAGGAAAAGTTAACCAATAATTGGTTATTGTATTACACATGAGTAACAATACATTCCAAGAAAGTTGGTTGTGGGCCAATCACAAGCTCATAAGAGAAACAAGTTACTAGAAGCTCAAAATTTAAATATTGATAATAAATTGTTCCAAAATAGCATTAAAATATTTTTATCTGAAACTTTATATACCACGCCCAGGAAATATATTTTTGACAGAAGATGTTATTTTGTCGTCTGCTAGCAATTTCGTGGCAAACATTGCCACACATTGAAGTAACATATTACCTAAAGTCAAAAATGTAACTGATGTTTACAATTTTCACCTCTGTCAATCATTCTAACAGACCTCTTAGGAAACGAAGGCTTTCTTCAGTGGGTTCAAAAGGTCATGTTTGCAGGTTGTAATAATTTGGTTGATTTCGATCCATATTGTCTTAAGCTCTGATAATAGGCAGCCTTAGCAATGATGACAGCGATTGCAGGAAAAACATCACTTTTAAAATCAGTTTTCACTTTTTCAAAAATGTGATTTAGATAACATTCTAACTTGCTTAAAATTTCATATGTAGGTGAAATTTCCCGGACTTAGACCCTTGGGGACAACACCCAAGTTTAATAACAGAGAATTACTTGGCATTTGGTTATGTCGTCCATAAAATTAATTTATATCAAATATGGAAATTTCATGTTGTTTTGCAGTATCAAAACGTGTAGTCAAAAAATAGTGTTCAACTTATCGCTTTTTTGTTTGTTTTTGTTGCTGTTGCCATGGTTGTTGTTTAAGCTCTCTAATGTCTAATGTTGAAAGGGAGCTGAGTTGAGAATGACTCTTATCAGTACTTGTCTTAAACGTAGGCAAGAAGAAGCCAAGTATTTGCCAAGCACCTGACAGCAGAAGGAGACACATTCCGTAAAGAGATACTGAAATCAGAGGACAACAAAGATGGCACTGTCATGTATGAAGACTGGACAAAAAACCACAAAAAGGAGGGTAGTGCTTCGGGTGGCCCATACCTGGCTGTTCACCTGAGAAGAACTGATTTTCTTTATGCACATCCTGATGGTGTACCATCATTAGATAACGCTATCAAACAGATCAAGGAGATTCTAGATAAACAAAAGCTTGACAAGGTGTTTCTTGCTACTGATGCTGATAAAGAAGGTGAGATGCAAAATATTGTTTAAAAATAATAATACTTTTACCTTTTCAAGGCCGTTGCTATGTTTTCAAGTTGCTTGGTACATAGCCTTAGAAAATCGCCGACATGTAATTTCGCAACGCCACCACTGGTTTTTGCGGCAAATTGACGTCTGCAAAATGAGTGCTGAATTACCATAGTGATACTACCTAAATCAGGGTAGTGCTTCTGATTGGCTGATGCAAATTTCCCATGCAGCATGACCAATCAGAAGCACTGCCCAAATCTTCATCAGTATGGAATTTTTGTGGTCTTTCTGTAGACGTCATTTTCCAGGGAAACCGGTGGTGGTGTCACAAAATGTCGGCTGTTTTCTCAGGTTACTGGGTATATGAATTTAGTGGGCTAGGCCGAAAATTGAACAGAAGTGGAATTTCTTTTGGTTATATTTTTCTTTTATTTCCAGTGAAAATCCCTTTGGGTTATGCTCACAGAAGCTGGGGAAATCCTGACCCCCAGCCGTCAGTGACAGCCTTGTTTGAATAGATAAGGTACTGTTCCTAGAACCTAGGGAAATACCCATCATAGGTTCGAGAACCAGTAACAAGCTTAACACTGTCAAAGACCTTGACATTTGATACCACTGATGATATATCTCAGTTACCGGTAAATAGTCTTACAAAGAACTGCTGAGGATTGTATACTAATTAACACTTCAGTGCAAGGACAGGGGCGACCCGAAAGCACTGACCCCCAGTCCATGGACCCCCCTATGAACCTGGTCCATAGATCCTGCCTACAGACCGGTCCACAGACCCCCCCCTATGGACCCCCCTTTACGGACCCCCCCTAATAAGACGCAATAAAAATGACAATTAGAGATTTGACTTACCATTTGTATTTTGTTTCACGGTGGCGAATGTTTGACTGTTACACTGCGCAAATATTGCTGTGGCGATGAAAGGAGGACCTGCATACTTCGAAAAAGACCGATAACTAGCTAAGTTGTGTATATCCTTGTGCATTCGGTGCAACCAATTGCCTCCGCCATGACTAGTCCCGGCCTTCACAAAATAGTGCTCCTTCCACAAAGAAAGATGTCGATGTCCATTAGAGACTAAGCTAGGTAGTACTTTGTCCAACTCAGTGCTTTAATGGTGATGTCCACTTAACAGTTGGCTACTTAGTTGCCAAGCCTTTGAATAGGAGTGAGGCTGAGGGTGACCTGGTTATACGAAAATTGTTACCTTTGATCCTGTCTGCGGTATTTTGCTTCCTCTATCAATCATAACAAAGTCGCCCTGCTGAAAGATTTGGCAACTAAACACATAACTGTCAAATAAAGTAAAGGGCATCACGATCTCTAATGGACATCGACATCTTTCTTTGTCGAAGGAGCACTATTTTGTGAAGCCTGGGATGAGTCAATGATATCTAATTGTCATTTTTATTGTGTCTTTTTATGGGGGGTCAGGCTTTCTTTTTCCAGATGCTCTTAAGCTGCATATTAAAAAACTGTGATAGTCTTCTCTGCATTTATTTCTTTATCCCACAGTTCAAATACATGAAATTAATATATTCATCTCCATCTTCCCCGGGTATATTACAATTGACCAGCCCCCAGTTGGCTTGCTATCTCAATATTGGTGAGAGCGCTGCACTGGTATCACAAAAATTCAGGCTTTCTTTTCGCAACTGCATGCATAAGCTGCGTATTTAACTGTGATGATCTTCTCTGCATTTATTTCTTCATCCCACATTTGAAATATATGAAATTAATATATTCATCATTTAATAACTAAGTTTCTTTACATTTTTGTAGTTACGCCGATATTGACACTACTGTCAACTCTGCACATTAGTTTTCTTCAGACTGATTTTTCTCAACATGTTCTTTTCATTTGTTTGTTCTTTAACCAATGTCCAACAGTTGTGAATGATGAATCATTCCGAACGTATAATGAACGTATGCCGGATTATTGCCTCACAAGGGGCATGTAACTCTGAGTGGCAATAAGTGTTCAAGATTTAATGCAGTTCCATCAGTCTACTTATAACAGTACTATATTGTTTTACAATTTCTTTTCCCATTTCAGAAATAGATTATCTGAAGAACAAACTTCCTTTGGTCAAGTATGATGCTCCAAAAAAGATTTTACAAAAATATGGTGATGGAGGGGTAGCTATCATTGATCAGTGGATTTGTGCTCATGCAAAGTATTTTGTTGGGACGTGTTGGTCAACATTTTCTTTTACTGTTCTTGAAGAAAGAGACATACTAGGTTTCCATGGTAACCAAACCTTTAATTGTCTCTGTGGTGATAAGGAGCTTGGAAAATGTGAACAACCATTCGAATGCAGAGTAGTTTACTAAGTTATCATTTGTATTTATTGCATGTCTAATATGCAGTTATCAATTTTTATTACTTGCTTCTGTAGGAAGTTTAAGTTATGTTTAGGTAGGTTTCAATAATTCAACTGGAGGTATTTTAAGAAAAATATGATTTTATGAATTCAATGTCACTCAATGTGTACTTAATTTAAAATATATTTTGCAAAATCAACAGATCAGGTGACTGATCTTGATATTGAACTCATGTAGTGGAAAGACAATATTTGCCAGTTTTATAATATGAGGTGTGCGGTAGGAAAACTATCATGTATGAAGGGAGATGAAGGCAATAAATGTTCTAAATTTCATTTTCTGAAATTGATGGTTATTTTTTGTTTGTTTCTTTGTTTGTGTGCTGAGGATTACCTTCTTTGTGTCTAATTTATTGGCCATACAATATTTCTTTTAAGACCAAGCTCGGTCATTTTTTCATTCATGAAAGCTGGATATTGGTCTTGTTCCTTTTTCGGCAATCTCTAAAGGGAAAAACAGAAAAAAAAACTGTGGCCAATCTCTGGGCGTATGGAAAAGCCGGAATCCGGAACCAAAAGCGGAGCCGGAAACGGAAACGGAACCGGAAACGTAACCCGAACCCGAACCTAAGTAATAAAAATTGGAGACGTTTCTGTCAGTGTCACTAACAATAATTGCTCGGTCAAGACTTTTCATCCCCACATTATATCTTTTTATTGGTATTATATTTTTTGCTGTCGCATTTTTTGCGTACGGCGCAAAATTTTTCTTGGAGAATTTCATATACGCGTGAGCGTTGCAAGTTGGGATCATGATTGACATGAGTACTCCTCCTCCCTTTGCCACCTTTCCCTCACAATGGATGAAACATGGAGCCCTTTTAAGAAAAGGTATGAGTGAGAATATAAAAGTTTTCTTCTTTTCCGTTTTACTGAGTTTGAAAAAATGTTACCAGTTTACAAAAACATATCTGTTTTCGTTGTGACGAAAGTGACGAATCGATTGAAATGTGAGTACGTGTGAAAATGTGAAGTTGTTGTGCCTTGAATTTATGCTCAAGTCTGCGGAGGAACAGCATGGGCTGATTCTTTGAATTTTAGTGGTTTAGGTTATGTTCTTTTAATTTTATAAAGTCATGTAAATTACAACTGAATATTTTGTTTGTTTGTTTGTTTTTTCTGGTGTAAAAGTGTCTAAGCGTGATGTGTAAGCGTGTTTGATAAAGTAGAAGACATGCGTGTACTAAATAACCAAAGGTCGCGCGGTGAGTACATCTTTGGTATCACGATCACTGTGCTGAAAATTTCTCAAAACAATGATAACCGAGGACGCCATCTTGAATTTTATTTCCACACGGGTATCGGGAACTGGTTTCAATGCTTCCCAGTTTACCCTGGTCTCAATTTAAGAGCGACTTTCTGTAAATACCACGGATAGGTGTCCAAGATGGAAAAATCGAAATCTCCCAAACTTCGTCACAACAAAGCCCTTTGGAAACTATTTTAGAAAATACAAGACTTCGTCTGGCTTAATATTTTCCAAAATAATAATTTTTTTAATTTTTACCTTCGAGAGGCCTTCAAACCAGCGAAAAATGTGCTTGATACCCTCGCTTCGTGAATGGAAACGGAAACTAATACCATGACTTTTCTTATATTAAACAATTTTATGATCCTTCCTTTCTACCTAAACGTTGTTACAATTTCAAAAGATTTCAATCTGATTTTTAAATATTTTTTCAAAATTAACCTCTAAATCATCGCGACCATCAATTTTGGCAATTTTTCAACGGCGAAAATCCCTTCCTGGTACATGGTTTTCATTAGCAAAATGGTATTCCAGAGAAAGAGCAATGTTTTCCCTATCAATTTGTGAAATAAAATTATGGGCAATTGAAACTGCGAGTTTTTACAACTGAAAACATTTACAGTACTCGCGTAATTTACGACCTCTGAACTTGCAGTTGTCGTGATGAATACAAGCGAGAACTTAGACAGCGCTTGAAACTCTGGCGCAAATTCGCCCCTTTTCCGCCAGTTTAAACACCAAAAACGATTTTAGATTTCACAGTGATAAATTTTGAAAAGGAAAAGCAATTTTATTGTGCGAAAGTGTGCTATGAACCTCTTGACTACAACACTTCCCTTACGTGCGTATTTGTTTACTTTTGCCGTACATATGTTCAAAACGGCTAATAGTGTCGGTAGCTATTCTTTCAAATGCTCTCATTTCTCATGAACCAAGTCGTTATAGCTGTAAAAAAGGAAAACATTTTGACCTACCTCACATTATTTGACAACAGACCCGAATCCTTTATTGCCTTTAGCGAAACGAGATTACGTGACAAAGAACTTTGAGACCCAGGTTATACCGCGGAGACAGATACCATTCCGAAAAAGAAACTCACGCGGCATCTTCTGTAGCTATAAAAGCGAAACATGTTAATAATCAAAATCTTAGTTTCGTTGACTTATCCGCCAGAGCTTCCCTGTAAATGTAACACTAAAAAAAAATATTTTTTCGTCAAAAGACTATGTAGGGGTAGGCCCTTATTGTTGATTTTCACATGACGTCACTAAAATTCAAACTAAAAAACTATCGATCCTACCGGGATTTTATTTTCACGATGCATTAGAGCAGCTGGAAACTAATTTTCATACAAATTTTCGCTTCAAAAGGGTCTTGAGTTTTGTGATAGAGTACGCTTGAACTTCTAAGCTTTTGCGTGACGCGGCATTTACATGACGGCCAAGAGAGCTGTCATGTAGGTAAAAAGAATGACTTATTTAAGGAAAGTCTGCTATTTAAACAGTTCATGTATTAGAAAAAGTATTGCTTTAATGTTAATGAATTTCTCTATCAAGCACGCTTCCCACCCCTTATTATTCTTCACTAATAAATGAAAGACTGTATTAATCAATCACGACCGTAAAACTTCGTATGGACTGATCCAGGATGGTTTATTTACCCACTGGAAGTTCGGATTTGATTATGATCCTCGGCTGCTTGACCTAAAACTTCCTGTACTTGAGCTTTTCCACATTGTATTCGAGTTCTTTATGGAGAAGAAATGAGAAAATGAGAAAATGGGCTTGAAATAAATAAACCCCGCCCGGGTAGGGGGCGGGAGGCTTAGAGGATTTACGGTATGAAGAACAAACCTCGATATAACGAAACCTCGTTATAGCGAGCAAATTTCAGGGGCACTCAACGACTGTTTTCTGTATAATATATCTTCGGAGAAGTAGATATTGCCTAGAATTTTCTATAGCTTGAGGACGCCTAATTAATAATTTTTCGTAGAAAAGAGGAAACCTAAAAAGTTCGGATTTAAAAATGTGATTGAGAGAGGAATCAGAAAAATTCCCTTCGTGATACGTTAAACTGCATCTAAAATTTTTAGGAAAATAATACTGAAGCCCTTGTAATTTCGAAAATACTCAATGCAAGTTCCCCTAGGATGACCGGAGAGGAACAAATTTTACAAGCCGCTTAGAATGCATTTCTAGAGGTCTAAAAGTACTCTGGGTACACCATTGAAAAGTGTTTTCAATGAATTTAGAAGGAAACCGTCGTTGGGTGGCTCAGAATTTTTTTATTTCCTTGGCCCTTCGTTAAATCGAGGTTCCACTGTAGTCTCTTGTTTTCATCACGCTCGTTTTGAAATACGATTATGAATTCCTTACTTGTATACTTAGGATAAAGCGCTAAGTCGTAGTCTGAAATGTCATCCGTCGCTTCCCTCCACCCCGTAAGGGGCTGCAGCAGGTTTCGGGGTGGGGCGAAGACATGCATAACATTTCAGGCTAGACATGACATGGCGGGGCTAGAAAACCTGCATAACTTTAGAGCACCTCTTGTGTTTCAATTTTCTGTAGCTCTGGCAAACTCGAACAAGTTTTGCATTTCTGAGCAACGTTTTGCCAAAATATAGGTTATGGCACATGTCAAGCCAGAAAAAGTGAGCAGTTTGATAGAAAATGCCAAGTACGACTGAACCGCGCCCGTAAAAGCGCCCCTAATGACTCTGGCGGGAGAGGGAGGCTGGGTGGGGAGGGAAAACTCTGAAATTGAGCAAAGGGGACCTAGCTCTAAGCATACCGCCTGCTTTTTAGTTGTGCGTTTCCCTTGGCAATAAATTTTGCCCACAGTTTCGAGCAACTCTTTAAAGGAGATTGCAAGCCCGTATATTTGGGCCCTTCAGAAACGCTCAGCGGTGAAACCAAAGATCGCACCGTCAAAAAACTTATTTTAACTTACTGAAAGTTTTTTTTTTCTTGACCGATTTAACTTATCGTTAGGAAAGAAGAAAAGGAATCTCATAGTTAGCGTATGTATAAAACTATCAAGAAATCTCGAAATTCTGGATTTTCCAAGAGAACAAATACTTTCGAAAAATTTATGAGAAAGTCCGTGGACTGGAAATAACTCGCTATCAATTATCCGAAGATATCCGAATATCTCACTTTTCAACCCACTTTATACGCTTCATTTTTGAGGGGAGCCAACATTAGAGCGCTACTGTTATTTTTTTACGCCTGGGTATCTCACGTTATGCTTACGCGTATCCGCATCCTAAGCTTACGTAAAGGTTATTTACCTGGAACGATGGGGTATGTGATAAATTCACCTGGTACCGCGCACTACCGCCCCGAGGGCTACGTGTGTAAGACTACGTGTGTAGCATTTATTGCTTTCCCCCCGAAGCTTTTTTCATCTTGTTCTTTCTAAATATGCTAACCAATCCCTTAATTTCTCAAATTTGAATTTTTGTAACATCACACTTCTCTATAGGGAGGCAAAATTGAGGGTGAACATGGTCTGGTAAAGCGCCTATCACGCGCGTGTTCTAGTATATGTTGAGCCGGGGGGGGGGGGGTACTCCCTTACACGAGGCTATTGGGGATGTGCCGCTGGGTGGGGTCGCATTTTCACGACTGGAGTGACGGGGTCGCATTTTCGATAGATTTACTAGAATAAGGTCGCAAATTTTCGGATTTTTGGGGTAAGTAGGGATTCAAAATGGGAAAATTTTCGGTTGAAAAATCAGAAAGTTGTTGTTTATTAAATTTAACAATAAGCTTGCATTGACCGCATTACATTCCGCCGCTTGAAACCACATTGATAACGTAGATGCATAAATAGAAAGTGACTAAGTTGGGATCGCGAAAATTACATTTTCCAAAAAGTGACTAAGATGGGGTCTATAATTGGCGAAAAATAGACTATAATGGAGTAGGGGCTCTGAGAGGCCAGCGGCACATACCCAGCAAACATAAACCCAAGTACCCACCTCCCCCCGCCCCCCGGGATGTTGAGGGTTCCAGCGTCCTAGAGAAAAGCCCTTTAGCTAGGGTCGAGGATGCCAGGGTCCTAGTGAGTGGAGACCCTACCCCTCCCCAACAAAATGTGAAAGAGATCTACCTTATCGTGCTGCCTTTACAAGTGGAATTAAAACAAAACTGAATGCAAGGCTGCCAAATATACGGTAAAGGGCTTATTTATTTGAGGCCCATATTTAATTTAATTTTAATTTAACAAAATTAGCCTTCCTCAAGGCCATAGCTACACTGAAAGAAAATACTGTAAAGCTCTTAAAATCTGATAACGAGAACAATAGGTCAATAGATAGCATGATTTCGTACTTCAAGTGACGTCTGGCTCTAGCATCTCTATCTTAGAGATCCGGCAAGAGGAACCAGTCGGTTTTATGTAGGCGTTGAGTGGACCTTTCCCTTTTTTCGCGTGTCTCCCTCGCGCGCGCCCGTTCTCTCTTTCACCCACTACTTCCAAGCGCCTGCTTCGCAGGCTACAAGTGGAATGACATGGTGTAAATAAATTTACAGGGGTGGATATAGGGGGGTTGCTTGGATGTCCTTTATGTCTGAGATGAACTTCTGGCCCCTCTTTCCCTTAAATCAAACCCCTGAAACCATGAGGGTTTTTTTTCTTTTTACAAAACTCGCGTTTTGTTGGAATTCACCCACAACTCAACTTTATTTAAATTTGAAAATATAGCAAAAGATTAGCCTGCGTAGCAAGCGTTTCCAGTCGAGTTATAGCGCGAAATTTGGAGCGGGAGCAAAAAAAAATGGAAGGGGGGAGGGGGAAGGGAGGAGAGGAAACCTTCACTCCCCTCCCCCTCCTCCTTCATTTCTTTTTTTGCTCTCGTTCCAGTTTTCTTTACGAACTCGCGCGGAACCGCTTGCTACGCAGGCTAGCAAAAGATACATTGGGACTGGCCCCACCCACCCACCGATCCCATCTTAACTTACCCCCAGCTGGAGCGGAAAAAATTTGACTACCCATATATGGATCTGCATCTTGAGGCCAGGCTGCTGAGCTTCTCAAAGCAAGTGAACGGAAATTTTTGCGCTGTGCGGGGAAAGTTCTACGTGCTGAAAAAGAAAAATTATTTTTGCCTTTTCAGCGAAGTTCTTCAAAGTGAATTGTCTTTTGCAATGGATTTTGTAATTGGGTTCAACGAAGTTGGATGTTTAGATCATGGAAGAGTCACAAAATTCGTGTTTTTAAGCGCGTCGAATGAGGCCCTGGGAACAAGACCTAGCAGATCTTTGAAGAAACTTCGAGCTTTTGCTTTTAACCAGGTATGATTAAATCAGAACAGTTTTATTTAGGTTTTGTCAAGAAAATATTTCGTTTTTAATTAGTTTATTTTGCTCATACTTTTAGGCGCTGGCACCCCAAAGATATT
Organism: Porites lutea; assembly: GCF_958299795.1. Classification (NCBI taxonomy): domain Eukaryota; kingdom Metazoa; phylum Cnidaria; class Anthozoa; order Scleractinia; family Poritidae; genus Porites; species Porites lutea. Next base: position 50,007,996 of record NC_133203.1, read on the forward strand.
TAATTTATGAGAGGGTCAAGCGCATTTTTCTACAGTTCAACCTATGTCCCTTAAAATTTCCACAAGATCGACATTTACGCGATTTTTTCAAAGGGAACCTTGGAAAAACATGATGTTTATGTTAAGTAATTAAGTTATCAATTTTTATTGCAATTTGGTGAGAAAGCTATGTTTTTCTCGATAAAAAAGGGGCTGTCGATCAGGGGAATATCCCTCGATCAAAAAGTTGCAACATAAACATAATGGTTACGTGGTCTGCGGAGCGTGACAAAAGAAACCATGGGGGTGGGGTTAGGGAAAAATTCGCTCTTGCAACAGATAATTTTCTGTGAAATCATTTATTCAAAATAAAAATGTTATTTCAGTCTTTGAAATTTTACTATAATGTTTGTCATAAGTCTGGGTAAAATTTAACAGCCGGTCAGCTGAAAATAAAAGTGGCACTTGTTATGAAAAATCTAGGCCTCTTTGCTCAAACAGCCTGATTATTGTGGAAAGTCCATAGTTGATCAGATCTTTGGACGTTTGCAGTTTTGCCAAGAAAGTCATAGCTATAGGTCTCATGTCCACCTTGCGTTTTCCTTGTTTTTTTTTTGGTGTAAATTGTGCCAAATTTTTCTAAATAAATTGTGATAAATTCTTAAACTAGTGGTAAATTTGAAATTTCAAGTCAGTACTGGTTTGCTGATCATCTATATATACTGTAATTTGTTTAAAAAATTATTTATCATTACAGCAAGGAAAAGCACTCATTAATGAAATAAAAACAAAAAAAATTAGTGGACCCACTTTCTACAGATACCCATATGTAGCTTTTCTTTGAGACAAACGAAACTGTCTGTTCCTATATTTTCTCTAAAATTAACCTTCTTAATACGGACACTGGTTAATATGGACAATGGAAACTTTTCTGTGTTCTGAGTCAAAAAACTCCCATATATTGTTAACCCCACTTTACGGACACTGCTTATCTACACACTGTCTGTGACTGAAACTACTGAAAACTTAACAAAAACAGCAAAAAGTTTTGTCACGTCATGTCTAATGTTCAGTCCACCTGGCTAAGTCGCAAACTAAAAGCATACGTAGCAGATTCCATTGTTGTGTTTCAAGAAGAGTACTTGAAAAGTAGTCTTAGTCTGACACCTTGACATCCTTGGAGACCCAGGGGTGGTCAGTCAGGTCGGGATAAATGGCGGCGAAAGTTTTGAAGAATGAGTGAGAGAGCTCCTAGGATGCTACTCTAAACAAACCAGTTCCATGACTCATTTGAATACTTGTCTCTCGGAGGCCAGCATCTATCGCGCTGCTTTCTTGATCCTCTTATACGAAGGAGTTTGCCTGCAAACACTGTACACTTTTCACTGTACCTGTCTGGCTCGTGCAGGAGAGTTTTCAAAACTGGACACAGGCATGATGATTTTATCTTACTCTACCTACCAATTTAAATCATTAAAAGATTGCCTACTCGGCATACTTGCCAGGCACGTACAAGAGATAATTCTTCACTCTTTAAAGTTTGTAAATATGTCTCATCGGTGACCCAAGAGGATCGAATGAAAGCAGCGCAATAGATGCTGACCTCCGATTGGGCATAAAAATATCAAGCATTTGAATGAGTAGTGGAACTGGTTTGTTAAGAGTAGCATCCTAGGGGCTCTCTAGTCTGTTCTAGAAAACTTCTGCCGCCATGTATCCTGACCCAAATGACATTCCCTGGGCCTCTTAGGATGACACCGTGACTGACTGATCATGAGTTTTCTTTAGAATGAAATTGTTACAGTAACTGCGAAGAAATTAAACAATATTTTTTCATTAAAATGTCTGTTTAAGTCTCTTCATCGATAAAGCCTGCTTAATATGGACACCCAGATAATATGGACAGTATATCCTGTCTCGCTGGTGTCCATATTAACCCGGTTCCACTGTATTACTTTGATTTTCACACAGATAAAAAATAAAGAGAATTCTTATAAAGATATAAAGAGATTTTCCAATAATGAGTGACTTTACTATTGATTGGTTCATTTCAATATTATTTCTGATGATTGATTATGAAAAAATTTCAACAGATTACCAAGAAAACTTCTTAAGTTAAATTAATTAATTAATTACTAGAATGTACTACTGTATGATCTGTGGCATTTACGCCTCTAGAGATGCAGACTAATAGCCTAACAATATCATGCACCAGTCATGCAACAGACTGGAAAAATGCAACAAATAAAAAGTGAGAGTTGACTAAAATTATTATTTGTTTACAAATAATTCCTTTTCTTGCTGAAAGTGTTCAAAATTTGACATCTATAAACCATATTCATTGAAAAAGCCAACTTTACTGTATACATTAGTCAGTAAATAATTCATTAAGTATACAGTTTATGACAGCGAAAAAACCTCATTTATCATAGGCTAGACAGTTAATCTATTGACACCTTTTAACTGAATATAGAATCCTGATGACAAACTACATAAAGACTCTATGGCAACTTAGTAAAGCACATGATGATAAACATTGATAGCCTATTGGATATTTTAGACATCGAACTTTGCTCCTTTGGGACTTTTAATGTGAATCATCTGCCTGGTTTGAGGCCCTACTAGTTTATTCTTTACAACATTTTGATTGTACCAATTAGGTAATTAGGACAAATAAATAAAAGAAAATGATTGACTTAATGTTCAAGAGATGTCTTGATGGAAGAGAAGTATGAGAACAGGACACAACACAATTTTGCACACTCATATTGTAGCTAAAAATGCTGTATTTCAAATTTAAAAGTTCTGGGGTACATGCCAAAAAAAGCAATTAAAATAGAACAATGATAACAAACTCGCTTGACTGTTCTGCTATAATATTCAGTTATGTTTGGATAACCATGATTTGCAATTAAGCCTTAGATTTTTTTATTTTGGGGGGCTGAATGGGAGATACTCTTTTAACATTTGAAAACCAATTTGCTCATGCATGGAAATTTTTCTGAAAAAGCCTCATCAATTGAAAGCTAGTTCAGCTATTTTCTGGTCATTGGGTGGTCAAAAAGAACCAAAATTTCCCAAACATTATATTGTGTTTATCAAGCACTGCACTACGTTCTGTTCCTGATGCTGAATTGCAGCTTCAAAAGTTTGGGCATGTGCAGAAGACAAAACTTCAAGATAGCTACCCTCTCAACTAATATGTTTTGTACCGTTTCCATCTTGCTCTTGTACTTTTACCTTTGATCACTGCAAAAAGCCCAAGGATCATGAAATAATTACTATTTGAAAGGAAGTATGGGTGGTAGAAGTTAAAAAAGATTTGTCATTGAAATTTTCTGGTCATCATTTCTTTTTTGTGGCATCTCTTCTCTTGGTGTATGCATGGTAAACATCTCTCCCTTCATAAGGCAGGTGTCAAAGTTGTCAATGGCTGTAAAACTGATGACATCACATTAATTTGTTACAAGGTTCTAGGATATGCAATGGCGGTTCAGCTGTGAATTAGTTACACATACCTGGACTGATTTTGACTGAATTTCTTTAGGGTAGAATTTTTCTTTCGATATTATTGTTCCGTACCTATTTTAATAGACTAAATACAGTACAATTACCGAAAAATTAACAGCAATTTTTTGCATTTTGATAAGCTAATACATTAGAAGTTGTTTATGTTGGAATTTGAAAACTTTTCACTATTTAAATATTTTTCTTAGTTTTCTTTTAGTTATGACTAGAAGAGAGGTACTTAGTGGGAAGTGAAATGCTTAAAATACTTAGCTTGCCATTGCTTATTTCCGCTGGAATAGCATAAAACTACTCGCTTTGCACGTAACAATATTTTTCCATCTTTCGGATAAAAAACCAGATGTATGTATTTTTATTGAGAACAAAATAAGCATTTTTAGTTTTAATTCCTTTCCAGACACTAGTCAGCATTTGACCTCGTATGTATTTAGCTCAATTTTGGTGTATTTCGCCCAGAAAATACAATATTTTGATAGCAACGGAGAATTTTACAGTACTGAACACATGTTGCTTGCTTTGTCACTTCCGGTTTTCTCCTAAACTATGCAAATCATGAAAAAAATTGTTACTACAGTGAAAATAGGACTTCTCTTGGACAATTTGAGTTTAAAACTAGGTTAACAAAAGACAGCAACAGTTCCTTTATTTAATTTCAAACGGAAATATGAAATCCTGCCCTTTCACACAAGCTCGAACGGGGTTGCTCGTACGCGTTGTAGCCGCGGGATGAACCGGTGTTTATCATGAGATCTCACCTCTACATTTCACCAGTTCTAAGAGGAATAATTGCTTTTGTTTTACGCCTCTGTCGGAAGTAATTCTTCAAATTTTGGAGCATCCAACCTTTTTATAAAACAAAAAATCGTCCCAGGTGGTGATATCGGCTTCTTGTACATTGTTAACTCTAATTTTCAGGATTGTGCAAAATTCTCCCGAGTTCTTATATTAATGCTTCGTAATAGACTCACATAGTAATACTTGTTTTCGCCATAATTAAGTTTTCTTTTTCCTCCTTTTTTTCCAGGGTTGACATCGAGGAATATTTTCACTCCGAACGCGATGTCTCTCGCGAAGGAGGTGTGTTCCAAACGCGCACAGGAAATCCGAAGTTCTTGTTTGAAGTGATGAAAACCTCAATTCTCTGCAGCTTGCTATCTCTGCTGATGACAGTTATTGTTGTTTCGACCAATCACGCAATACATCAGGGAGGGTAGCCTGAGAATTGATGCAATCGCCTAGAGCGTTTGATATTTGCACGAGGGTTCTGCTGATACAAGAAGCTTGAAGTGGATTCTTGTGCCGCCATTTTGATAAGCGGGAAAGGATTTCAAACTTGCTTCAAAGGTGGCATATTTCAAAGTGAAAGAGATTCAAAAACCGTTCAGAAGGTTTCAAACACTTCCATCTTTACTCTTCGGTGTTTTTACGTGGTGTTAAAAGTGATTCAACGTGGAAAATCGAAGACGAAAATTTAGCGTTTTTGCATATATCAAGGTTGGTGTGTTCTTTTGCGAGATTAGAACACGCACCACCAAGACGTGGCGGTCACGTGCTCAACGCGCTGAAAAACGTTTCTCTACTCCCCTTGAATGAACTTCGAAAACTTTGTATTTTGGAGTGATTTTTACTCTTTATTTTATATTTATGTTTTATTTTCCTGTTGTAAGCAACCGCGAAAATGCTTTCAACGGGGCCTCGTTGCCATCGGCAGTCATTGTGAAGTGAAGTATGGTAGATGGCTCAAATGGCTCCCGCTCTGACCGAGGCGAGCGCGTCTCCGGAGTCCTCAAGAAAGAATTCTGTGGATCGTCACTGTTCATCAACTGTACAAGAGGAACTTAAGCAAGAAAGTGCTGGGCTTGCTTTGGATTTGAAGCTAGTTTCACAGAACGGTCTTGTACGATTGATAAGTGACAATAACATTGCAGACATTACAAATACTATCAAGCCTTCGGCGCAGAACACACCCATAGTTTCACGACTCAGCGAAGAAATTAAAGGCAAAATTGAAATGCCAAACGGACATTGTGATGATAGCCTGGAAAAAAGTGCCGCGACAAAGCCGTCGAGTAACTCTTCTGACAGAGAAGAAAAGCGAAACTCGTCCCCTGATCTTTCACGAGCCACATGTGCTTCAACGGCGAAGACTTCGGCTGGTACATGTAATACTGTTTGCGAAAAGGAAGAGAGTAATCGAGTTTCGCAGCATCCAGTAGCAAATTTTGATTCTGGAAAGGCCTTAATTTCTCAAAGAACTTCACAAGCCTTTCGACGTCAAGCAAAGCTTGAAGGAAGGGCGAGAAAAATTGAGACGCGCCTTCGCAAACTACAAGCGCGGCAACTTGGTGACCATGTGCTTCAACAATTGGAAAATTTGGCGGAAAAGCGTTGTGTAACTCGCGATTCCTCTTCAACTAATCTCGAACCAGGTGGAAATTTAGGAGTAAAAGGTATTCCCGAAAGTAAAAGTGTGTCAAATATTTGTCCGGAACTGAAGGCAGATCGACTTCATAACAAACCGCCGATGCCTGGAAATTTTGCAAGTCGGATGAAGAACAACAACGCAACGACGGTGGACATCGCAATAAAAGAACTGGAGCGGATTTCTGCTGAGTCATTTGGCTCTGACGAAGGAAACGTTTTAGTGGATTTCAAACAATTTGGTAAAAAATCGAAGGCTGTTAGTGCTGTGGAAAGTTGGAGTTCACAATGCGAATTTTTGGAGAGCATCGATGATTCGGACGCGACTGAAGCGAGTTCCGGGGAAGAAAGCGAAGATGAAGGAGAATCGAGGAAAACGAAACTACGCAGCAAACGGTGAGTAGAGATGTGTTCACCCTGACGTAAGTTTGTGCTTGATGCGAAAGGGAAATAAAATTTTATCATTTTGCTAATTGATCGTGGGAGCTGAGAGTCTTTCATCGACTCCCACGAAATACTCTCTTCTTTTCTTATTCATTGGATTGGTGGCGTATTTATGAAATTTTGGTTGACATATCTGCGGCTTTGTTCAGTTTTCATTTAAACTTTATATACGAAAGGGATTTTTCTTTCTCAAAATTCGATGTGTGTGTTAAATTTGTGCAAGATGTGGATAACATTTTAAATTTCCCTCGTGCTAAATTTACAAGAGTGAAACACGCACAAAATACCATCGACGTTGAAACGCGGAATACCAATGTTTTTATTTCCACTACTTGCATTTTATACCTCTAGGTTATATAACATAGCCTGAGTAAAATGATCACAACGAGTAAACCAGTGGTCTAGTATTTTTCCGTGTTGGGGATTATATGTTGTTGTGATGTCGGGCGATAGTTGCGCCAATTTAATTTCCCTGACTTGGCATTTCATATTCATTTAGTGTTTTGGGAGTTCTGCCATTGAGATGTACAAAACCGACTCATTTGACCGGCGCTGCTAGATAGTTCGATTTGAATGTGGCAAGAAGGAAACCTTATTTTTTGTTTCTTGCTATAAGTTTGTTTATTTTCAATTTTCTGTGCTGTGCTGCGGGAATTTGCATATTTGTCGTGAATGCTAAAAAAGGAAATTTAAATTTTTGAGAATATAGTTTTCTTAAACTCCTTTCCATTGTCAGCCGTCTGATAGATGTAGGCTCTTTATTGCCTTGAAGCCGCATTAACCCGTCAGGCAATATGTATTTCTTAAATGTGAAATTGTTGATTTGTCGTTTTTGCTTGTCTTAAAATTGTATTACACTTTTTATCATGGAATCATTCCTTTGTACCTGGTAAATATTTGAAGTCTTGGTTTATATGACAGAAAAATAAATTATTTATGTTTTAAGTATTTTTGATCTACTAGGAGATTTAGAGTTGTTAAATAGTGTCCAGTCTTACTTTTTACAACTTTTAACCATTTGAGTTGGAGAGATGTTTATATTGAAATATCATGTATATTTGCCACCCCTGTCTTCTTTAGTATGTGGTTGTATTGAAATTGTTTTAAATATTTGCAAGAAATTTGTTGTCTTGTACAGACTTAAGTTCTAACAATTTGCACCTTAGTTTTGTGATTTATGTTGAATAACTTTTCAGGGCAACAATTGCTTAAATTCTCTTTAATATGAAGCATCATTAGCTATCCACAACAGAACGGTCTCAATTCACCGGTCAACCGTGTTGTTGAGTATTGTGTGAATGTGCTATTAATGGCAGGGAAATTCCAACTGTTCTTCTAAGATGTATAGTGTCTTGTCATGGTATAATATAAAAAAAGTAATAGTAATAATTACTACCATTAATCATCTTTTTTAATGATCTATACCTTGTGTTCTAATTATCTTAATATTTTTATGCAAGTTATTTTATTATTTTTCTCAAAGTGTGATTCTTTGACTTGCAGTCTAGAATATGATATTGAATTAAGTGGTACTTTTGTGGTATTGTACGTGTTAAACTTAAGCAAAGGACTTGCTTGATATAATTAACTTGAATGTTCATAGGTAGCCTTTAAGAAATTGATGGTTAATTGGAGCAGATTTAGATATTTGTTATGAAGATGGTTGATCATTTTTGCTTTTCTTTTAGTGTTAAAGTGTTAAGGAGGCAGTTTCAAATGGAAGAAGGAGTAATTGCATCGCACTGGTCTTGGCTGCAGTCCCAAATCATAAATTTGGAACGTCAGATCCGACGATATGATGATCTTTATAAAGGAGGAAGATTGAGAAAGGGGACAGTAAAACTTCAAGCTTGCACCCCAAATGTGAGCTTGGTGAGAAGTGCTACTGACATTGATGGAAATGGTATTGTAAAGGGATTAAGAGACAATGCACTGTCAGTACCACCTTCCCTGGATATTAACAACTCTAAACACTTGACAGACTTAAATAAGAAAGATTCATTCAGGGATTCAGATAATCACTTGTTAAACGGGGTCAAGCGAGGCCTGCTTGACAGTTCTTTATTGAACAGTGAGGATGTGCCAACGAAGCGATATCGAACAGCCCTTGGAGCAAATGATTCAACAGACAATAAGCTTTTTTCTTCTTTGCCATCCACTTCAAATGATGTTTTTCCTCAATGCGCTAGAACTAGAGGAGTGTATATGATCAGGAAACGTCGTCTGGTACATTTATCTCACATTCGTCATAACAAGCCCAAACCACTTTCACTGCTCTGTGGATGTGTTACCCCAACAACTCCTTGTTTGATTTGTTCAAAGTCTTCAAGAACATTACCAGTGGTTAGGCCCAGTCAGACTACGCCAGAAAAAGTTGCCTCTCTGGATGCCTCTTTCCATCCAGTGCTCTCATTCTGTACAGGTAAACCAGGGTTTTAACAATTTCGTGGATATTATTTTTTATTATGATCCTAGAACCCAGGGGGTCTTATACCCATCCTGGAGAGAGATTGATGTCTAATGACTCTGTAAAACTTCAAATCTGTGATTTGCCTTTTAAATTTTCCTGCTTTGGTGGCAGTGGTAAGTTCTTTTTCCAGTCAAATTAACTGGCAGCGGGCTCTTAGTGACATTCCTTACAAGGGCTAGGGATTGCCTTTATACAGTTACTTAAAACTATCATTTTGAATTGTCTATATTTCCAACATCATTTTCACCAAACCTTTAGAGAATAGCCCAAGATGAAAGGATGTAAAGTAAGAAAGTAAAATCCTTTGGCTTATGTTTGAGAGTGGTGTTGAATTGTCACAAACAAATTGTTAGGAATCACACTAATTGCCACAGCCTCAACAACCAAATGAAACATGAACTTTTGTTTCTAAGAAAACAAAATATTTCTACTCTCAACACCTGTAGATTAGGAATAGTAACACTGAGTAGTGTCATAACTCTATTGTTGGTGTGTTTTCAGACATCCCTCTTCAGTTGCATTTTGGAGCGTTATTAAAGAGGGGTGGCTTTGAGAAGAGGACCAAACCACAGATGTTGAAGGCTGCTTCTCAAGTTGTGGAAAAGAAGTAAGTTTAACCTCTCCTTACTACAATCGGTTTACAGTCCTTTCGAAACCTATTCAATTTGTCCCCAGTTTTTTTGTGTATTTGTACCTAGTTTTTTAACACATTTGCCCCTGGAAATTTGCGTTTTGACGCAAGTCGAGGAGTTTTCTGGCCACTGTCGTGCTATAAAGAGCTAAAACTTGCCATAAAGCCATTTACAGGTCGTGCACTCTGCAGCCTTCTGATCCAGATACAAACTATTAGCTTAAAAAGTTCAGCCATGTGCAGACAGCAAAATTTAAAGTTTTGGGGTTTAAAAGTGATGCAGCTGTCGTTACTTTTACTTTTTGCTTTCTCTCCACCCATCTTTTTTCGCTTCTCTTGTCTCATTTTTTTTTCTTCTGCTGTCCATTTAGTAGGCTTCATTTTGGTGGGAAACGTTTTAAGTAAAGATTTTAGGATCTTAGGATTAGATGATAGGAAAGGTAGGTGGGTAGTGGAACAAGATTTTCATGGAAGTTTTCAGGTCAATGTTACATGTTTTTTTGCCTTTTTCTCCGGTGTCCTTGACCTGAATAGTGCTCATTCTGGTATGGTTTAAAGATTTTTTCACTCTGCACAATTAAGGGGACAAAGTTGTCATTTACAAGCGGTAGAAGGGATGTGGATCTACACAGGCGGTTACGGGCAGTTCAGGGATGAATGAGTTAAATTGCTTCACTTATTCACTCGTTTAGGTCAACAAGAGAAGTTCCATATTTGTTTTTATTAATAGCTAAACAAACAAACATTAATTTATAGCATGTGTTGGGCCTGTTTTGTGGCTTAAAATATAAAATGAGGATGAGTTTAAACCTGTACCAGTTTACTGGGCAGCAAATTTTAAGTAGTTGTTGGGGCACTTAGGAATGGGAGTTCCCCACCCTCTCCCCTTTCCCTTCCCACTTATTTTATTTTGATTTGTGTTTTTCCATTTTTATACCTTGTGTACTTTGGAAAAGAAAAAATGCTATGCTATCTGAACCATGTTGTCTAGTCTTGGCTGTGAAGTACTTGTTGCAACCAGTTAATTAAATCAAGCCTACTTAATATGCTCATATGCATAAAAGTTTGTTTCAAGTAACCGATAAAACACAATTTCAGTGGACATTTTAGTTGTTGTTTTCACCTTTTGCACATTATTATAGATAGAATCTGCAGTAGAATTGCTCCTCAAGCATTTTTGCACTTCACCCTTTTCCTCCAATTTCATTTTGCACAAAGTTGTTCTTTCAATATTTTACTGGTTGTTAAAGTCTATCAGGACTGTTGTCATTCAAATTGTGAGTGCTATATAACAGTTGTTTTGTCTCTAACAAATTTATATATGATTGAAATCCAGTCATGAGACTTTCTGTTGATAACAAGTATCCTTCACTTATACAGACACCAGCAGATTAGCATAAAGATGGCTGTCATCGCTTAAAATAGTGCTATTGTTTACTCAGCTTTCAAAACAGCTTTAAAGTTAATGTTTGCCTCAGTTTCTAGTTCCTAAGTTGATTTTTTTTAATGTGATATTTAGTCAGCAGATCAGGAAAAAGTCTAGTTATTTACCTCCACCGTGTTTACTATAAAAAGCAGCCAATCTGTTATGGTAATTTGTCATGGTAACAATGTCATTGTGTAAAAAATGGATATCAAAAGGCTTGAAACAAATGCTGACCATTGGACCATAGATCTGCTGTACTTTCTTACTCACCAACTATACATTGCTAGTGTCCCTGATAGAAGTAATTATTGTTATCAGGTCTCTTACTAGAGGCTGGCTTGCCTAGGTTTTTATCATGGTTGAAATTAATATTCGTAATATTTCAATTAACACAGGAAACCACCTGTGGTAGCTAAAGCAGGAAAAAGGCGTTCACAGCTTGCCAAAGGCGCTGCTGCTTCTTTATTGTCCTCTGCAAGTAAGTGCACAAACTTACTATGCTATTTTTGAAGTTTATTCAGCTGTCTTGAATTTAGAAACATTTACTTCCTTGTTATTTAAATATTCCTTGTCTTTGAATTTTAATTACAGGTCATTATAATATTACAGCTTATTGTTTCAGAGGCATATTTGACATTTTCTTAATCTTAGGGGACTTCATAGCTTTGTGGTTGGATACCTTTTTTTACTCAATGAAAAGTTTCAGTGCCACTTTGGAGATTTCCTTGCAGTTTTGAGGTTTGAATTTTTTTCTATAATTTTTTCCCACCACAGAACATCACAATCAAAAGTATGAGAGAAAACGAAACTACTCTGTAACGTCCACTCCAAAGATTTCATCAAGAAGTGCTGCTGAAAACAGGGTTGGTCAGTCTGATGGTCCAAGGAAGAAGCGAGCTGCAGCCATAAGTGCTGGTAAGAAAACGGATATCAGTAATTAAAACAGCCAGTGTAGTAAAAACCTGAAAAAATCGGAGTAAGCAGGAGAGGCCTTAAAAATGCAATTAGGGAAACCTCAGGGTGTACCAAAACCTAAGTCCGATTGTCCCGGACAGATAGAAATTTAGTTCGGACATGTAAACCTTTGACATGACTTGTCAGGGGTACAAGCTCATTTTTAATAAGAAAAAACACAAGACCAGTTGAAAATTGACTTCAAATTCCAGTAGAGTTATAATTTATTTATCTTGTTGGTCGTAAAAGCAAACCTCATGCTGGACGAAAGAAGGTTAATTATTCCTTTTAACTTCGCCATTCTGTGGCCATTTCTTTTGTTTTTACGAGCTCCATCTGGCTTTAGTAACCAGGCCTTTCAAGATGTTAGTCATTCCTGCTATAAAGATTGTGCATGATATTTATTTAGGTTTAAGCCAAGAACAATTTACAAGGCCAATAATGCGATTAAAAATATTACATGCCTGATTGTTTGTGAGTTTTTAGTTTTGAGCAAAGTGTTTTGAACAAGAACTTTTGGGTTTCGGACAACAAAATTTGATGTAATGCTTGTCCGAAGGACAAGTGGATAAGAAAATCATTGTCGTACTCTGAAACGTGTGTGTTTTATTTCAGTAGTTTCAATATCCTAAATATTGTGGTCTAATCATTTCAGTCATTTTAGTGTAAAATTTCCTTTTCACAGTAGACAAACAAGAGGAGAGCATAAGTTTAAAATAGTTGTAGTCAAGTGTTTTAGACTTGATAATGCACAAACTAAGAGTATACTTGCAACTTCAAAAACTTCTAATGCCTATCTATTTGTTCTTAGCTAAGAAAATTAAGTTTTAAATGCTGCCATGTCTATATCAGATATAAATACAACCATTGATTTCCTTTTGTATTTTCTTTTATAAAATTTAAATGAGTTGTTTTCCATCACCAAACTAACTCGGGGATGACACTTGAGCTTTGCTTGTATCTTTTCATAATCTCCTATTTTAAAGGTTAAGTTTGCACGCCAGAAAGTAAAAAGGCGTTGAAACAATTATTGCAAAAAGGATAGATTATCGAGTTAGTCAAGGTGGTTCTTACAGTCACCTCATTGCTTTGGTCCTGAAGAAGACAAAATGTTGTACATCACTTTTTTTGTAACAGACACCTTGCTCTCTTTCCTGTTTTGTATATACTTTTGTTGTGATTTTTGTCTACTGATCACCTATTGGTTCTAAGATGTTGTGCTAGAACCAAGTATTACCTCGTCATAGTAGAATATTATTATTATCTGAAGAAAGCATTGTGGTGCCAGGTGACTTATCATTACTAAGTAAGTTATTATTTTAATTCTCATTCAGCTGCCCAGCTGCAGAAGCGTGCAAGGAGTTTGTCATTGCCGACTGTGGGTTCTACCCCATCTACTCCAACATCCACTCCTAGCCCTACGCCAAACCTGACCCAGTCTTTGCCACCAAATAGTTTATCTTCATTGTTAAAGAAGAAGAGAGGAAGCAATGCATTTGACATTAACAACATTGTCATTCCTTACTCCATGGCTTCATCGACCAGAGTTGAGAAACTTCAATACAAGGAGATACCAACTCCAAGTTGGCGAGTCAATGATGTAGCTGAAGTCGATGATGTTAAGGTGGAGGTTGGTATATTGCTCTTTATCAATGACTACTTTGTAAGGTTGCACCAGTGAATGGTTGATGTCACTATTGAAACCAGGCAGTTTAATGTTTTTCTCTTGTGCTGTCACCCTAGTTCCTTACTATCTCGTATTGCTTGTAAATTATGTGGTTACTCACTTGTGAAAAGAAATATTGCTTGTGGTTTGCTGTCAATATGAATGAAGGTACCATAGCCGTTTTATGGCCCTCAAATTTAAATGCCATTAACAGTAAGTTTTGGGAAACTTACCTCGAACTACCAATAATGTCCTTAAAAATGTTATTACCTTATTCTTGCGGTCTGGTAATCTCCACTAAAATATAATCTGAAATAATCAGCACATAATAGCAACAACTACAACATAATTATGTAACAAACAAGAGTGAATTTAGAGCAAAGCACATGAGAAAAAACAAAGTATTACGAGGTGTGTAAGGCCTGACAAAAAAGGGAATTAGCTTTTCCCTGGAAACCTGTGAAATTATCTGTTAGGTTAGGTAATAGGTAGAGAGTTTTACTGTTTTCAGTCCAAACGTGTGTAAGGTCATTGGTAACCAGTGCCATTTTTTCCAGGTGGAAGAGCAATGTGAAAAGGACAGCAGTGAGGATACATCAGATGAGTTGTATGTCTCTAGGCATGCGTTTTGTGAGGAGCATGAACGCAAACGGTTCTTAGGAATTATAAAGAAGAAAAGAAAACGAACATCACGACAGAGCAGTGAAATAAGCAATCCTGATCCACCATCTCCGCTGACATATCCAGACAGTCAAGGAGGCACTCCCCCAGGAACACCTACAATCACACCCACAGCAGGGGGGTCACTGCCTGTCACCCTTGCCTCTGCTCCCCCACCTCCCTCCACCTCGGCTTTGTCCCCTTCTGGCACTACCACACCCACTTCAGCCATGCACTCATTTCATCGCTCACTTTCAGACTCCAAGCTTGCACATCGCAGATCTTCTTCCACAGATAGATCAGAAAAATCCGTTTTTGATGAAGAACTCTGGCCACCAGTGCCACCATGGCCAGAAAGAAATTTTCCACTATCAGACACTGATTTTACAGCGCTCAAGCTTCCAACACCGCTGCCGACACCTGCTTCTTCATTACCTGCTTCTCCTTCAGCATCCTCTCCTGGTAGCCCCATGTGCTCACCCCTGGCAAGTCCAGCTTCTGACGCCAGCAGCGAAAAGAATGAGTGGACTGTCAAGCTCGTTACAGACCAGGGACCTGGTTCTGGCAGTGATTCTGGTGGGCCTCCCAGAAAAGGAATAGTTCTTAAATTAGCAAAAAGATAAAAGAGTTTAAAAATGAAAATTTGTGAAAGTAGGTTAATGGTTTCCCAACCTGTCTGCTTTCTTTGGTTATCAAGAAAGGGCACTGATGATATTATTTGTAAATAAGTCCTGTTTAATTGTGGTGTTCGTAATTTTGTGTACTGGCGTAGTGAAGTTACTTGCACATATTATTGGCAGGTTAAGAGAGACTGCTCCATCATGGAGTGGTGTTGTTTTGTTGTGAAGAGTTTAACTCTTAATTCATCAATTCAGCGTGATACCAGTTTAGTTATTCTTTGCTGCCCTTTCTTGACGCAGGCGTAGTTGCGTGTTGAATAGCCTGCGAGCAAACTCTCCATTTGGAAGAGTTGCGAGAAGTTGCGCGAGTGCGAGAGGCGGCTTAGCTGTTCCCTCGCGCGTTCCCTCGCGACTTGCTTCGCCCTCCATCACTGGATAGCTTGCTCGCAGGCTACGTGTTGAACTACGGTGTTCTGAAAGTGTACAAGGTTTGACGTCAACAGAACACTGAGCGATATTACAGGAATAACAAAAAGCACTTAAAAGATTTGGGAAAAAAAGGGATTAAAAGTATAATGCATGAACATTGTACGTAAGCATTCTTTCATCAAAGAGAGAGTTTCTTCATGAGCCACGTTTGTAAATAACCCATGTATCTGCGCTCAAATAACACTTGTATTTTATGAGTTTTAACATCGTGTACATTAACATTGACATAGATTTGTAGTGGTTTGGTTACAACAGAAATGACAACTTTGTGAATACACTGATTTGTATGATAACGTCGCTGTGCTGTTTTCACTGCCATTTCTGATCTCTCTCCATTTCCCCCCTCCTCTTCAGAGATTCCAACCTTTTTTAAAGGAAAATAGGGAGTATCTTTTGGCGCCGAAGACGTGAGCCTCAAGGGAAATCTGGGGATATGCCCCCCTGCAAATTTAGTTTCTCTCAAGCGACATTTCCATTTTGAGATCGTTTTAGCGGTATTCTGTAAGGTTTTTATTCTTATCTCGGATGTCTTTGGGTTTTTCTTTGCTGTTGTTAATCCATCTTTTCAGAATCAAACAGGGAGATTTCTTTCACTGGCTTTACACCATGGCCACTTCGAAAAATCATGAATAACTGTAAACTGTATGTCCACATGGCTTAGATGCATTCAGTGGGGAGCAACACTGGTAATGGGCTCTTTTATACCTCTCTACTTTCGTCGCAGACACTCTAAACCTTCCGTATAGACTGCTGGCCTTATGAGTCTGCACAACGCGCGATGTTCAATGGAGAGACAGGGCGAAACATAGGATAAGAAAGTGCAATGCCTAACGTTTTACCCTCAGATCGCCAATAGAATACTCAAGATAAGCAATTTTTTCCCCTTGTCTTCAGAATTTCATGGTAAACCTGGAGAATCTGATAAAAATCGGGAGGGCGGGAGGCAACACATCAAATCGGGAGGGTTGGAATCCCTGCTTCTCGCTTCTCGCTCGAGCCTTTGCGTATTTCAAACAATCGTAAATCTTGCGGTGACGAACACCAGTTGTTTTCTTGGCACAGACATACGTAAACAACATCACTGTGTAGTTGTTCTGCTGCCGCGTTTCATAAGGATATTGTGGTTATTCCTCGTGGGGTATATATAACAGAGTTAACGTTTGCCTCGTAGCATGTCCACAGACGGTTTTTTTTTTCTGATTTATTTTATAGAGGATATTAAACGGTGGCGCGAAGATATGAATTTTATTTTCGATCTTCAAGCCGGCGTGTAATGTTCTTTTTATTATATAGACAAAATGACATCGATAAAATAATAGGGGGAAATTACCGAAATTACGTCATCGATAAACTCACGTGGGAGATTATGGAAAATAAACCACTCGGGTCCCGGATGTAGTTTTTATGAATTTTACGAGTGGTATATTTTCCAGTAAAACACTCGTGTCTATATAATAAACAGGGTTAATATGTCTCGCCATGTGGCGTTTTACTGCTACTCTATTTCAGGAGATGACGTAGAGTGATAAGTCAGTGCCGTTGTATCACAAGAGTCGTCTGTAATTGGTGCATTGCGATCCTCGCTTTTACTGCGAGACAGAGTATTGTTGTACCCTTGGCGCACTGTTGATGTAATATTTCTTGTCGTGTTTCCTAACCTCGGCCATCCACCCATGGCGAATTTCAAGCAGTAGATAGTCAAATACTACTTCGAGCTATAAACTAAGGCAAAACTTCAATACTTTTACTGTCAAACTCAGAAAACCGTGAACACCTGAAAATCTTCAGGAATGTTGATTGTGTACTGGTCAATCACAATAAAGTTCAGGATACGCAGGCAAACCTCAAACCACAAATTATTGTGAAACACACCAGAAGTATTTATGGAATGTTATTGTGTTGCGAGAAATAAGCCAACAAGGCGCGATATAACTAAACCGCAAACAGCAACGGTAATTAATTTTGCTTGTGTATCCTGAACTTTATTGTGATTGGCCGCTACACAATCAACATTCCTGAAATTTTTTAAGTGTTGTTTGACAGTAATTACCGTTGCTGTTTGCAGTTTAGTTTTTCTCGCGCCTTATTGGCTTATTTCTCGCAACACAATAACATTCCATAAATATTTCTGGTGTTCACGGTTTTGTGAGTTTCACAGTAACCCAGTGATTGTGTAAATGGGAAATAGGCTTGAAATCTGTCATGAGGGACCTATACGTTTTACTGAAACCAGTTCCTGTTGAATCAATATTAAATTTTCAACGCCTGACACGCAGACTGAGATCCTCTCTCCCTCTTACAGCAACACGATCGTATTCGATAATCTCAGTTTTTGTCAGTACCACACGAAAAGAAAGGTAAGTCGGCGTTTTCAAAACCCCACCCCGAGGACGTTAATGAAAAACCTGTGTGATATTATTTTTGGCATTATTATTATTTCAAAAGTAGGTTGAGTTTGATCGTCCGGGTGAACGTAGACCTGAATAGGACTGTTGTTGATGACAGTGACTGACGTTTCGACAACCTGTGGGGTAGTCATCTTCAGAGTCAAAGTGAGTTGTATCACGTCAGTTGATGGTATATTATATACGTCGCGATGTTATTGGTCGTCTGTCAGTTAAGCCGTGATGTTATTGGCTATGAAGACTCGTAATCAGTAATTGGTGCGTTTCGATCCGTCTATTGTCACAGTTAAACAGTCGTCTATTGTTAGTCAACTTTTCAGTTCTCCAGTCGTTCTCTCGTAGTTAGTTTTGCTTGATCTCGTCAATAAGGCGTTTGAACGGCGCTGGTAACTGTTGGCTACGATTCAGTGGCGTTTGTTATAAGTTTGATAGCAATCTGTAGAATACGTTATACATGTCGCAGAGTCCCATTTGTATAAAACCAACACGTTATCTTTTTCAATTCTAAATTTACAACTTCCATAAGATAGGAAGCATCAGTATGCGAATAGACGATATTAGTGTCATCAGCAAATAGTATCAGCTCTAATACCTTTGACACATTACATAGATCATTTATATATACTAAGAATAACAGGGGACCTAAGATAGATCTCTGAGGGACTCCGCAAGTGATATCTAATGATGAAGAGTTGTAACCATTATATTGCACAAATTGTTTTCGACAAGAAGATAACTTTTAAACCATTGTAAAGCAATACCACGTACTCCATAATGTTCTAATTTGTCGAGCAAAATTTCATGATTTACTGTATCAAAGGCCTTAGATAGGTCAATAATTAGGCCTAAAGCCGAGAAAATTACGAAAGCCGAGGAGGGTCTTCCAACTTCCGACTTCCGACTTCCAACTTCCGACTTCTGATTTCCGCCTTCCAACTTCCGTAGCAATAAAAGGCGGTGATAGGCCTACACGACTTTTACCTTATGCTAAAATGCTGCTTGTTCCAAAAACGTTTTTTTCCCTTCTGCTGGGTAGATTATGCTCTAGAAGGTTCTGGTTAAGCCGCCTATTTCACATTAAGAGGTCATGGCACACATATCGATTTACTGTGGTTTTTGTTTTTGGTCGGCCGGATTTGCCCTCTGATGCAAGAGCATATTCTTTAAAGCTTTTTATTAAGGCCGAGTAAGGGCTCTAATTTTCTCCAAATTGCCTTCTGGACCTGAATAACTATGTGACTATTTTTACGCTGTTATCACGCTGGGCCCAGCTCGTTAATTGTCTTTGCAGGATGTTAAATTATCACGGATAGTGATTTACGGATCCAAAGTGATAAGATTGAAGTGCAGCTTAAAATGAAATCAACTATGGAGATTGCATTGTGACTCAGTAGAATCCAGCTTAGTGTTTTTGTAAAGAAAATGTGAGTCTTTTGACTGGAGCGCGTATTTCTTTCCTTGGTTATAGGTTTTTAATGAGCTTAACAGTGTTTGGACTTTTTTGTTATCACTGTTGCCACTTTGTGATCAGGCAAGACCATGGTTTCGGTTCCCCAAGAGAACCTCATCAGTTGCCTGATTGGCTTTGTGCTTAGTTGCTTTTACACGAGCAACTTTAGTTGTTCTCTTTTGTGGCTAGAACGGTACAGCCGTTCTTTCTACTGAGCCTTGACCTTAATCATTAATACCCGCGTGGCGGATCGAGCGGCAATCGAGCCCGACAGAGGAGTTCAAGTCGGAGGTGGGAAGTTAGAGGTGGGAAGTTGGAAGTGGGAAGTCGGAAGTTGGAAATCGGAAGTCAGAAATCGAAAGTGGGAAGTTGAAAGTTGGAAGTCAGAAGTGGGAAGTGGGAAGTGGGAGGTCAGAAGTCTAACCATGCAGCATTGAGTCTCAACGGTCAGAAATCAGAAACCCGGAGTTCGAACTTTGTCGAGTCTGAAGTCTGAAGTTTGAAGTATGAAGTCTTAAGTCGGAAGTCGGAAGTCGGAAGACCCTCCTCGGCTTTCGTAGTAAATAGAACACACTGAAAACAATAATAATTTAACAATGTTTATAAAAGTTATACCCTGCGAGCATGCAGTGGTTTCTCTAGGCCGGACGCTGTGCTACGAACCGTCCGGCCTGGAGAAACCACTGCTCGCAGGGTATTAAAATTAATAACATCGAAATTAAAAAAAACATAAGACGAAAAATATAAAAAGAAAGACACATTCTCGGAGACCTAGGGGCAGCTATTCGGGATGATCGAATGTTCGTGGTGAAATAAAGTTTACTTAACATCGTCTCGATCTTATAATAACATTAAACTTTCACCACGAACATTCTATCGTCCCGACTAGCTGCCTCTGGGTCTCCGAGGATGGAGAAAACAATATTTTGTTGCAATGGGCTCCTGGTTGCAATTAATTCGTTGGGCGAGTGAGGGTCCATGCAAATGACAGTAATGAGTGAAAAGGATATTAAAATGGCACGCGAGGAGAGGTTTTTGCAAGTTTTTCTCACACAGGTACCTCTTGTAATTGTTTGCCATGCTCCCGGGGGGGACTCCCATATGAAAGGGGCGGGAATGCTCGTCGGACATTTTGAATTAAACCTCCAAACGAGACCAATCTGGGCGTGGCCCAACCTTAAGATAAAATTAATATTTCTTCGCGTGCAACCCTAAAAGAGATCTTAAGTTTACGGCTAAATATAATGGCGTTTTGCCCAGAACTCCCTAAGTGAGACCAAAATCCGAAATTTACACCTCTAAGCGAGACGACGAGCATCCCTGCCCCTTTCGTATGGGAATCACCTCCCCGGGACCATGCGGTTATCATTTGACGGTTATCCATGTACGGCTTAGCGACAGTAAGAAGAGCTTAGGGGGCCCCTGGCTTTGGATTTCAATGGACGAGATCAGTACCGGATCCATACCTTGAGATAGGGGCGGGGGGAGGGGGGGGGGGGTGGAGGGCGCAGTTTCCCAAAAAATTTTTTTCGGCCCTTTGGACCTCAGTTTGGTCCAAAAATAAGGAGGGGGGCCGGCCCCCCCGGGCCCATCCCCTTGATTCGCCTCTGGAGATTCATATTCGCGGTGACTAGTTTTAGTGGTCGTGGCCGCTGTCACAGCTATTTGGGTGTCCCCGTATGTCGGGTATCCCCGTTAGATCCGTTTTAGGGAAGGGATACCCAAAACACTGATCCTGCCTCTGACGACAAAACCGGTGACAGCGAAGTTATTTGAGAGATAAACTATTGCAATCCGATTTACTACAGCAACAGAGGAAGACTCCATTTTCTTTCTATTCACCTTTCACCAGGACTAGACTAGTTGTCAAGTAACAAACAAATACTATAATACTCATTGAATTTAGCTGCAAAATACATTAATAAAAAAAAAAAAAATCTTCATTACAAAACCTCAATTAAAATCCTATTTACAATCAACCTGCTGTTTCAAAAAATCTAATTAATTCATCAAAAACACTATCTACAATTTCATCCGTTACAAAAGAAAACCCCTCGTCCTTCATTAGAGAACAAAAACAATCCTATATATTATAAGTGAAGATAGAAAAAACTATTCATTTACAAATTCTAAAAAATAGAAGTAACTTAACCTTACATAAAAGAAGAGGAAATAGATATAATTAATAATAAAAGTTCAAAATTCTATAAAATTAAGAATTCCATTATGCAGAGATATTAAGATCCTGCAATCGAATTATACTAATGACGGCTAAACCAGTGTCCATAAAAAGCCCTAAGTATAAAAGCATATAGACACGTATTTCAGATATCCGCACTAGCGACATTTATTTTACAGTCTACTGATTGCTCTAGCTTGCTACGAAACGGCGTTCGCGAACCTCTGAAGCATGCATGTACCGATCTTAAGAGTTCAAACGAGATCTGTGTCCTGAGCCAAGTGATTACAACATGATAAGGCTCGGTGTCTTTCTGAGCTATCTTGTCTGCGAGATGCTTTAAGAACCGCTGACACTCGTTTCCCATTCCGCCATTGGTTCCAAACACTAAAGGCGTAAACGAACCCATTTCTACATCTAACACCCGCTGCTGGTACTTGCGCTTCTTCTCTTCTTCTTGCTCTTTGAACACTTCCGATGTTGGCTTGCTCTGGTAACACTTGGAGTTGACGTGCGTAACTCTAACATCAAAAAATGCCGTAACTCCTCTTGCCCAGAAACCTCCCGCTTTGATGTCTAACCTTGCCTCAGAACTTGTAACAGCGCTCCTCAAATGAAATCGCTCGTTGTCCAGGGGTTGAAGGCGTGGTTCGATTTCGACATTATTGCAGATCTTGTCGATGAATGTCGTTAACAAGTTCCGTACACCATCATGTCTCTGCGCTACAAACCCCCCCTTTTTACAAGAGAGGGGGTGACTAACGGTGAATTTATCCCCACATATGCAATGACTTGGTAAATCGACTAAGGTTAAGTCATAACGCAAGCGTAGCGAGTCTCTGAATTCTTGCTTGTTGAGGGCTAAACCTTTGTCTGCGAGAGGCATCGCATTCAGCCAAGAACTTGCGCCCTTGTCCCTCGATTGATTAACCAGACGCAGCAGGCCTGAGGAGAGGCTTGAATCAATGCTATCCATTTTCTCTTTGGCACTTGCTCTCTTAAGTGATTGTTGATGCCTCTTTAGCTCCTCCGTAGATCTTTCTCCTGGCACCATGATGGAACTCTGTGATGTAATCGAATCTACGCGGGCGGTGGTTATTAGTCTCGAGGCAGCAAACTGCTGCGGTGCCTCGGATTTCAGATCAGGAATGCCTAGACCCCCTTGACCCGTTGCTAAGGTAGCAAGTCTGCGCACCTCGTTAGGGAGAGGCTCTGATTGACCGAACAAAGTAGGGAGTAGTAAATCTTCAATCACTTCCTGGATTGGATCGACATAATCTTCAAACGATTCAATCGTGCGCATGAAGTAGGTGAACTTCGACTTGTAGCCTTTTGTGAAAGCAATATACGCCGCATGGGGCTGGCTCTTCGCTATTTCAGAGAGACGTTCGATTTCCTCTTTCCATGCACGAACCTTCTCCTCACAATACTGATCTTTGTATTCTTGCGACGCAATAACTGCTCCCAGATGGCGCTGACCTTCAGTCGTTATGTTGACTTCCTCTCCAAACACCCTCTTTGCTTCCTCCGCTAGTTCCCTGGACTTCACAATAAGCCAGCTCTTTGTCCCATTCACAAGGTAACCAAACTTTTGTCCTTCCTTACTCAATTGCCTGTACCAGTTGTATAAGTGCACTATACTCCCTCCTCCAGCTGAGTCGTCTGCAAGCCACACCTGTTTAACCAATGGGCAATGATCCCTCAAATTCTGTATCATTATGGATGTATTAAGTGCATACCATGGCATCGCTAGCGGATCTCCTTGTGTGGTGCCTTCTCGAGAAAGTATTTCACCTCCCCCACAAATAAACAGTCTAGATGGGCTTCTATATGTGTTAATCACATAGAGCGCCATTTCTTTGCACATGATCTGGATATTGTGTAAGGCCGCTGACCTATTCATTTGGTTAAAAGCGTTACTAGCATCAATTAGCAATATTCCATCTGTTCCTTCTTCAACAAACACTTGACTCATTGCATGGATCGCAGCCTCCGCTCCTGCGTTATGACCAGCGCAAACTTGTAGGGGACCCGCCGCTTCTTTTATTTCCTCCTTTAAGAAACCGCTGACCGTTTTCCCCACTATTCTCCTCAGTACCTCTCCAACACCAATTGGTCTGATTCCCGGGTTCTTATCCAGCGGGATAAGCCTGCAGGACGTGAAAGCTTCAAGTAAGGATGGGTGGTACGATTTCCTAAGCAGATTTCTTGTAAACACGGCTAGCTCTTCTCTCAATATTTTGCCCTCGGTCTTGAAATTCTTAGAGCACAGGATTCTCTTATACAGCTCTGCGTCCATTCCAGATGGTCCGGCTGAGCCCTTGGTTTTACTTGCCGAGTTGTAGATCGATTCTTCGTCTATGAGGTCATAAACATTTGGCGGAATATAATCAATTGGGCCATGTAACAAACTCTCCTCTGCGATATCAGCTGCCTGTGGGTGTTTGTCCTGTAGCCCTTGAAGGACATCTGGCGATAGGTCGAGCAGACCGGACGAGCTCTCGTTATCTAGGAGTTTCATAGCAGCTGTCAATTTACTGCTGCAAAATACTGTTTACAAAAATACTGTTTACAAAAGAAAAGTTGCAAAAGGAAACTTTCAAGTGCCTCGGGTAAATTCGAGATCTTAGGCTTGGGCTCAAAATATAGGGAGGGGATAGCATTTCAGCACTCAGAACGAAAAAAAGTTGCAATGTCCCAGGAGATACCCAAATCACTGTGACAGCTACGATCGCCACCTTCAACCAGGCAGGCAGAAAGAAATTGGGGACTGTAAACTAGCCTGAATTTCAGCTGTCTCCTCGAGCCGAAAGGGGAGTTTTGCGACTCGAGGAGACTGCTGAAATTCAGGCCAACTGTAAACAGTATACTGAGAAATTACTACGAATGTGAATCTTGTCGGATGTCCACCAAAATCCAAAGCCAGGAGCGGTCCCTAAGCTTTTCTTACGATCGCAGATATCAGCCTAGTCTTAAATGTCAGACATCTCCACAGTAGTAACCAATCAAATTCAAATTCAAAAGTCCCTATGCGCCGGTCTGCTTTTCGCACTTTACATACGCGCGCCGGAGTGCCCAGGTCGGCCCTTCAAGAGTCCTTATGCACGGTTAACACCAAGACGTACCTAGCCTGCAGTGCAGGCCTATTTTGGCTAGCCGGGCGAAATCTTTGATTTTATGACAGAGGAAGATTGGGGAGAGTAAAAATAGTAACCCTTGACTCGCGCCATTTCCTCCTCTCTTCGGGAGTTTCGACATGGCGCTTTCGCGGGCAAAAACATTCGTGCGCCCGATGAAAACGCCCGTGCTGCAGGCTAAGACGCACCTTACAAGAGTTTTGGGGGAAAATTTCTGTATTCTTGAATAGCCGTTTCCAAGAGACGATCCTGTCTTACCGCTTCTTAATACAAATTTCATGATCTGTAAATTTACATTTAGCGTAACTTTTCGAGTTTGAAAACATCAATATGTATGGTAAGTCAGTTGTCTTTTCGACGGGTCAATATATACAAATTTTAATTTGTATATATTGACTCGTTTAACACCTTTAAAAAAGGCTCTTGCTGGCGTGTCATCTAAATGACTCACGCAACGCGGTGATATCTCTAATCCTGTATTAATAAAAAGAATAAAATATCTCGTCCTCGAATTCCAGATATTCTAACTTTATAAGGAGCAGCTTATTATAGGAAACTTATTCCCTTTTTAAATCGTTGCATTTTACATTGCAGTTTCATTGCCATCTTTCCTTTTTATCTTACTGATCACAAAAATTTAAAAACGTGACAAAAACGTAACTAAAGTTCTTTAGTTACTAATCACTTCTTGGGTGGATTAAAACTGAGCTCGCTATTATTTAGTTGATAATCGGTTTTACAGTTTGTAAAAGAACTACCATTAACGGAGCGACTAGTGCGCGTGCTCGGAAGGCAACGTTAACCAAACAGGATTTGTTCTAGACAGGCAGCCATATATAGCCTGGACTCAGACTCGTACCCAGTCGCTGATTTATGTGTTTTGGGGTGAGAGAAGATTGAGGGTTAGGCCCCGTGCACGCCTCAACCTAACCCCCAATCTTCTCTCACACCCAAAAAACATAAATAGCGACTGGGTACGAGTCTGGCCTAGACTGCAAAACAGTCCGTTTTTTTCTCTGAATCAGTAAATGAATCGATAAAGCGTGGAGTAAGAGTCTTACGCGCGCCTATATTGAAAAAAAAAATTAGGGTGTAATCAGTGTGTAATGTCGTAATATAAAGCAATCAATCCACAGAGATACATCTCCCTCGTAAGCCTTTTTACTCGTGAATTCTTTACAAATAAATTGCTAAAACTGTGACTGAACCAGCTGTTAAATGTATTTTTCTTTTTTGAATCATCGCTCAATGTGAATTAAAAGAATAATAAGCATGCAGCGAAAAGACTATGAATTTTTCCTTGCGAACTTTGAAAAGCAGGTTAGACAGCTAAGTCCTCAGAAGTCGTAATATATGATCAAAAACCTTCCAGTTAGGTTCTTCAGTTTAATACAAGTTACAGCTCATACACACTTGGTAAACCAACTTTTTAAGGCTCATAAGTTATTGATAAAAAGACACGTAAGCCAGGATTTTATCACCCATTGTTCAAATGTAATTAATTCTATTTCATATTCAGCGAGAAGGCCTTGAATGCCGTGCTTTAATTTTACTGGTCAATATTTCTCGAAAGTTTGCACAGCTGAAGGATCCGATATTTTAATGAATATACCACACTACCAACAGTAATAGATAATGATATAGCGGATTAATCTGCATCATTAGGTTTTGTAGGACTGAGAATGGAGCTCAAGAGACTATTAGTGATAACTATTATAATCAACTTTTATATGCTTTTTGCATCCAGCGAAGATGAAAGCGATGGTATTAAATCAAGTGGGCGGAGAATTCTTGTATTTGGAGGAAATGGTTTCATTGGCAGTGAAACTGTACGGAGGTTAATTGACCGTGGAGATGAAATCACAATGGTCAATCGAGGTAACTGGTACTTCGATTCCGAAGAACGCATCAAGCCTTTTGTAAGTGCTCATTTTATATGCAACAGAGATAAACTTCTTGAGATTGAATGCGAGGAACTTTTAACTTCTGGTTCTTATGATGCAGTCATTGATTTTAGCTCTTACAACGCGAGACAGACGAAACAGGTGGTGGACATCTTAAAAGACAGAGTTGGTGTTTATGTTTATATAAGCACTGATTCAGTCTACGAAGTCTGCGATAAGACGCATTCTAGACCTACAACTGAAGAAGACGCAGTCAGACCAAAAAGCCCAAAGAAACGACTGCAGCTTAAAAGAGAAGAAAAATACGCACATGACAAATTAGCCTGTGAAGAAGTGCTCCAAGAACAGCGAAAAGAAGGTGGATTTCCGTATGTGGCATTGAGACTTCCGGATGTGATCGGACCACGTGATAATTCGTTCCGATTTTGGACTTACCAGTTGTGGATACGTATTCATAAGGACATTCATCACCCTGTTCACATGCCCGAAGGTGTGTCCGATGATAAGTTTAGTTTAATTCACGTGGAAGATGCAGCTAAAGCCATCGAGAAAGTTCTAGATGCTGGTCCTGCGGTTCACAACCAAGCCATAAACATTGCGTTTAATGAACATTTTACCTTGAAAAAACTGCTCCGAGACATCGCCGATAAGCTCGAAATTGATAAACTAGAGTTTCTTTCTGATAACGATGAAACATGGTATACTTATCCTACTGTCACCAAGGGACCACTGGACATTAGCAAGGCAAAGATTCTTCTCGACTGGAAACCCATGACCTGGGAAACAGCCCTCTCATCTCTCTGTGCCTATTTCGAGGGAGCTATGTCAGATATGAAGTTGCTTAGAGAAAGAGAAATGCTCTTAGCTGAATTCTTTGAGAATATAGTTCCTGAAACATACTATGCAAAGGCGCTGAATAAACTGATTGAAATCTATGGACGAGACGTAATGAAGGGAGTGGACTTGGAAGTAGGTTTCGACGGATCTCCCCAGATCGCAGGTCCCAATGATGATTCAAGCAAAACCAATACTGCGCATGACCAAACTTCAGAGAAAATGGAAACGAAGGCCCCCATATCAACAGAGACTGATGCTGATAAACAGCAAACCATGAGTGCAGATTCAGAGGAGAAGGAAAAAACTAAGCCGCACTCTGATGAATTGTGACTAAATTCTATCGGTTCTTAGGAGCCCATTAATGTTTCACCCTGGCTGGTTTTACTTATATTCAAGAAACAACGACAACAGCAACAAAAAAGATGATTTATGATAACAATGATGCTAACAATACTGAGCAAAACGAATGATGATAAAATTCCATAAACTGCATTACATTATTATGAAAATTATGATCACATCTATCAATAAAGAATTTTACTCCCAATAGCTTCTTGTTAAATCATGGCTGATTTATAAATTATTGCAATTGTCAGAAACAGGTTGACTTTATAAGGACTATAAGTGCTGTCCTCGTTTGATGACTTTGGAAAATGGAAAATTTTAAAATTTAATATCTCGGCGACAGATGAACCGTGGGGTGGTTTGATTTCAGTTTTTCATTTAAGGCCATTAACGCTGAATTTGCCTGGGTTATTACTGTCACGTACTGTAAGAAAGGCTTTTAATCTTCAAAAAATTCTCTCTTGGATTAGTCAGCATCATTACAAAGGCCATGCAGATTCCGGCGATCGCAATACGAACGGACTTAGCACAAAAAGTTTGCCGTCCTGCTTAGGGAAGGATGTAAAACATTTTACAAATTTGATTTATGGGGTACAAGAAAAAACTCCAGACCCTGTGCGATGACTGTATATCACTTGCCGTAAAAAAATACTAGTTGTTCTCTAGTCTGCGAAATATTGCTGGCCTTCTGGGCCTGATTGTACCCTTTTGCTGTAGTGCTGGCCAGACTTGCAATAAAATAGTTTAGATCCTCTTTGCTATGGGCTCTCGTGAGCAATTCTCAACACAAAGTGTTTCGGCAACAAGAACTTCACTAGCTGCGTTTTAATTATAGTTCCCTGTATTCAAAGATTTTTATAGTCCCAGTGTTTTACCGAGTCCTAAGTTACACAAGCTTTTTTCCTTATTACGTTGTAAACTGGGGTAGGCTATAAGCCCAGCTTGCCAAGGTTACAGTACCAAGATGTACAAACCTAAATATGGCAAAGTTTTGCAAAGATATCCCGAAAGCAGTCAGAATTGCCTATAAACATAATCCGGCTAAACTGTCACAGCCTGGTCTATTTTCCCCTACTCTGATCTATCTTCCCATTCGCATTTTGGCTTTCTGTTCAAAAATTTTGGAGAAAGAAGCGTATCTATTAATAGAGGGCGATGCTTTCCCTTTTCTAAATGAATTGTTTTCAGGATACATTGTAACCTGACGAAATTATTTTTTGACCCGTTCATTGTATGGAACATGACAGCCCCCTGATGAAAAACGATGACATATTTGCCGCATCTTGCACAACCACAACTTTGCTCCCAAACGAGGCGCATCCCAGAGAACCACGCAATCACATGAATACCCATAATACACTTCAGCGTCCCTCCTCGCCGTCCATCTTGGAAAGTAGAACGGAGCGTGGCATCCTCGAGAAGAGAAATTATTCGCAATCATGTTCTCCTGCAGTAAATTTACCTCCCCAGTAGCTAGGAGTATTGTAAGTGCGTTTTCTATCAATTCTTTGGTGATTTTTACGGCATTTTAACCGGAGTGCTTTGATATTTGTAGGTTGGCAATGGTCGCGCACTATCTCGGCCTCTTTCAACAGCCATTCGCCCCCAGTCACAAACTTTGGCATTGGTATGTAGCGAAGAAAATGGACGTACTTAAATGAAATATCTTTAAATGTACGAAGGAGGATGTATAGTTTTATCAGGAGTGTTATTTGTTGCCATTCTGAGTGGTTATGTCGGAAAAGTCTTTACCCGGCTTATGTAAGGTCGGGCCATAGATCAGATTGCACGTGTTACGGGATCTTTTTCGTAGTAAATTATCGGAGCAGTTTGAAGAAAGGTACTTCGAAAAGAGGTGGTTGCAGTTTCTTGGATAGATCGTGTAGTTTTTGGCCTTAGTTGCTACCGTAGTTTTGTAAGTTAAAAAGGATTTTGGGGGTGGACTCGCACAGGCCGGAGCTTTTAGTATATATTGAACTATACCGTACAATATTGAAGTTCGTCGCCAACAGTTTCTTGTTTCAAGTACTAATTTTCCGTGGCGTGATATGAAAGATTTATTTGCAAGTTTTGCTTATTTAGATATTCCCCCTGCTTGTAAGACGAAACCATTCAAGTTTTGCAGGAATGAAGCAGATGTTGTACTTATGTTGTACTTCATTGCACACCAATATAAAAGTCAAGCAAAGATAGCAAAAACTTATTTAAAGCTTCCCCTGTTAGAACTAGCTCTGAAATCTGGCAGTTGATGGAAAAAAACGTTTTTCAATATCCTGTATTCCGATTCCCCAAACAACATACACCGTCTCCACTGTAATACTATGTAAGTGTTGCTTTGTATTTCAATAATTGTCTTATTTACTTTTTTCAGAATGGCACATCAGCACAAAAGTGAGTATGAATTTTATGCAAAAACATGTACTTTATTTTTGTTACAGCTTTGTTATTGTGTTCAATTTCTTAGGCATAACTTTCTTGATACTGTTACTAAAAAATTTCTCTCGCCCTGTTCTTTTTAGGAATATGTTTAACCTGTCACGTACAGTTGTTTCAAGTCAGTTTACTAGTGAGTATACTTAATTTGTGTTAGTCACAATGAATGACACAGAAAAAAATTGTTTGTATTTTTGTTTCCTCTAAACCCAGCAGGGGTATTTGGCAGAACGATGAACGCCATTTGCAAAATGCTAAATGACTCTGAAGTTTAGTTATTAGGGTTAGGAAACTGAGTGAATCAAGTTTCAGATCAGTTTTCCCAATATAATGACCCTAACTGGAACCTCATTCACTCAGTTTCCAAACCCTAATCACTAAACTTCAGAGTCATTCAGTGTTCTGCATTTGGCATTCAGCAAATGCAGAATGCTGAATGAAGAGTCATTTGGGATTCTGCAAAATACCTCTACCACTCTAAACCTACATCTATATATAGTCAACAAAAGTTTGAATCAATCAGAGCAAACATCCCATTGTTATTAAAATTACAAACTTCAGTGGATGTGACAAACTAGGATACAGTTTGAAACAAGGGGTTACTTTGAAAGGAAGTGTAGTGCAGTGGTGGGGGGGGGGGGGGGAGGGGGGATGTAGTGGTTTCATTATCTCAGTTGATAAAGTCTGTGTGGACTGGATCTTTGTAGATCCAGGTGGTGCACCAGGTTGTTTGTAATGTCTCTTGTTATTGTTTCTTTCAAGGTGTGCAAAAAGATAACATGCAAAGCAAGGTAACTATTACTGGTGTCATTGCTTGCTGAAGGCTGGTTTTCAGAAGTGTCAGAGTTGTAAGCGGAGGCGTAAGCGCGATGGAATCAGAGTCAGAAGAATCACAACATTTCCAGTTACTCCCGACTCCACTTCCAACCCCGTCGCTTACGTTCCACTTATGAGCTAGTGAAAACCAGATTGTCGGAATTGCAGTTGTCTTTGTTGTAAACGATGGACTCGTAAGCAGAATCAGAAGAATCAGAACGCTGTTTAAACTAGATCATTAAGTGCTATGCTTATGATTACAACCCTGACTCTGACTCTGACTCTGTTGCTAGTGAAAACCAGCCTTAATTGCATCACACACACTATACTGTAAGGGTTCTTTTAAGTTAAAAGTTTGAATCTTTATCCTTGTTGAAGTTGAACAACATAAATGATGCATGCAACTGCTCTATAACCTGATCAAAGGAAAGTGATTTTGGTATTTTCATCATTTCTCATCCATCATTATTATTCTTTCCCTGTACAGGCTCTAGTACCTTCCTCTCCTTTAGCTCTGGCTTGCCGAGGCTTTCAGACAAGTTCTCAGGTGCAGGATGTTGACTCTGCTGCTAAATTTATTGGTGCTGGTGCAGCTACTGTAGGTGTTGCAGGTCTGTAAAGAGCTTTAACCTTGAGTACAATTTTTTTTCCTTTTCTTTGAAGACATAAGTGTACATTTTACAGCTTTGGCTATCAGGCAAGTGTCTTGCCATGCTTTCAAGTGATATGAGATTTGTTACTTGCACTTGGCATGTTATTGTGTTGATTTTACACCCTGCAGTATATAAAGCTGTTTTTTTTTCTGGTGGTAATACAGGAAGGTTCAACTGAAAGCAGTCAGTGTTGCATTGTTTCTGTTATATATTTGATAACACTCCCTTACTGTTCCCCCATGTACATTGTTTACACTAACTCCAGAAGGACTGTTTGAAAACATCATGTAATTTTTGTAATCAGAAGTTAACACCAAGTGACAGGGTAAAGCTAAGGGTACTCATCCCACACTTAGCCTGGGAAAACAGCCAACATTTTGCGGAGACACGACCGGTTTCCCCGCGATATGATATCTGAGGAACAAGTGCAGAAATCTGTACTGATGACGTGCCACTTCGCAGAT
This sequence comes from Porites lutea, assembly GCF_958299795.1. Lineage (NCBI taxonomy): Eukaryota > Metazoa > Cnidaria > Anthozoa > Scleractinia > Poritidae > Porites > Porites lutea. The sequence continues at coordinate 50,039,907 of NC_133203.1, forward strand.
CTGGGTAGTGCTTTGGTTGGTTGAAACAAATTTCCCTTGTGGTACGACCAATATGAAGCACTACCCAGATTAGGGTAGCGATATGTCATCAGTATGGAACCTCTGCACACATTTCTCTGACATCTTTTCACAGGGAAGCCAGTGGTGGTACCACAACAAGTCTCATTTCACACCATGCAATTTTTTTTACGTTGCAGGTAGTGGAGCTGGTATTGGTACTGTCTTTGGCAGTCTGATCATTGGTTATGCAAGGAACCCATCTCTCAAGCAGCAGCTTTTCTCCTATGCAATTCTAGGCTTTGCCTTGTCTGAAGCTATGGGTCTGTTTTGTTTGATGATGGCCTTTTTAATCTTGTTTGCCCTGTAATCTGTATATTCATGGTCCACAATTAGTGATCAATTCATGCCATTTATTTTAGTCAGTGGCTTTGTGGAAGGGCGGCTTGTTCGTGTGCTTGTAATTTTATTTTGTCAGGAAATAAGTGATGGTCATAAATAAAGCACGTTGTGTAGACTTTTGAACACTTCTCTTGTGTGTTGGTTCTAATTTTTAGTACCAGTAACAATGATTTTGAAGGACATTTCAGAATACAGTTAAGCCTCCATTAAGTAGCCAGTAATTTTAGTCCAGAGAAAATTGTGGAAAAAAAAATGTTCATCCTGAGGAGAGTTCTTCTTTTGTTGTCACCTCTAGTAAGTGCCCATCAAGTCCTTAAAACACTTAGTTTGGCTTTTACTGATGACGTAATGCGATGGAGGAAAATACAGTCCGAGACAGGTCATGACTGCTTGTGGACTAGTAATGACAATCCTGTTGTGTGTTTGTTTTAAAATAAAAAGGACTTTCCTGCTTAAGATTATGCTCATTTATGAAAAACTTGTATTGAGCAGCCAACCTCCTTGAAGCGGCCATTTGCTAGTATTCCAACGGTGGCCAATTAGAGGAGGTTCAAGTATATCTCATTTCATTTTATCTGGGTGGAACTATAGTTAAAAACTTTATAGAGTTGTTGGTCAAAATGTCTAGAAAGTGAAAAGAGAAAATTGGTAACTCAAATGGAACATGTTTGAAGGGAATAACAGTAAATTGTGGAAATTTTTCTGAAATCAGCCCATGGTAAAGGAAACCTAATCAGATGTTACCTGTGACTTAAGCCCCAGTTTTAACACTGCATTTCGCGTGTACCAAATTATTATAAAGCAAATCAGCAAGAACAATAGATTTTCCTTTGGCATGTGAAATGCTACATTTGAAACAGGCCTTAGCTAGCAATCAGGCTCAATTTTCGTTTATCTAGATGGACCATTTCTGGTGGGACAGTTAACCCTCTAAGTCCCAAAAATGATGAGTATCAATTTTCGTCTAACAACATTACACAAGCAAGAGAAAAAATTTTGAGAATTAATGAAATAATCACCTAAGAGAAAATGCTTTAATCTTCTACCAAATTCTCTCAACTTATTCTTTATGGACCTGTATGGAGATCAGTTTTGAGAATTTGTATGTGGATATTGGGACTTCAAGGTTTAGGCAAGTGACCCACATAAGAAAATATCAGAGTCCTGCTTACTATTAATATGCAACTGGTATTTTAATTTTTTTGGAGTCCTCAAATTGATGAGTAACTTCTAAGATGTCTGTTATAAAATGTATCATTGATGATCATTCATGCACAAATACAGTTGATCTGAAAATTCTCAGCTGAGGCATTACATAATTGTGAAAAATATCAAATATACCAAAATGAGGGGTGGGGGCGAGGTGGGGAAGGAATCAGGACTCATTTCATGAACAGTGGCTGGTAATCAAGCCTTTTCATGCCAATTTGTAAAATAAATTGTATCCACCTAATGTAAAATAATAATTAAACAAATGACACCACAATGTTTATGTCAAAACCAGAACTTTATTGTATAAAAAAAAAGCAAATAGTTCAAGTCTTACACTACATTCAGGCAGATTAAAGAGAGGTCAGAGTAAAGAAAGAACAATAATATTGCTTACTCTACAATACCCTGGTATTTGATCTAAAAATTATGTCATACATTGCAAGAAATATTGCCCTCACAGTTATAAACGCAAAGTGTCTTAAAAGCTATTTTTAAACAAATGAGTTTCTATAGCAGTACCCATGTTTTCAATAACTTGTATCTCACTATTTTGCAGTGAATAAGTTTTTTCAGGTCAATATCTTTCTTGTTGAGCTCAGCAGTTAAGTAATTCAGTGACTGGTTGACTCTCAGCACTACTCAAACACACCAAGAATATCGCTGTCACGGTAGATGTGGTATTCCTGTTGAAGGACGAAACATTCTTATTATTTGTCATTTAACCTTTGCCACATATGTGACTGTTGGACTAAAACAAGTCCAAATGCCAGACAAATTTCTAAGACGTTAAATTGTGAGATTCCTACTGAAAAGAAAGGTGATCGAAGAATCTTATTTTACTTTGCTTTTACTTTTCATTTCTTTGCCAAATATGTGAAGATTGCTAGGAAAAAAATGCAAATGCAAGAAAAAAGTCTGGAATATTGTATTGCAACAAAATACCCAATCATGTTCAAAATAACCTCCAAGTGATAATGATGATTTGTTTGTAGTGAGTATGTCACAGTGACTCCATTTTCCCACCAGGCCCTTAAATCATACCCCCGCACACCCCACCAAAATAAAACAAATCCAAACCTTTTCCTCCATGGTCACTTTTGTTCCACCATACTCTGGGAGTAAAACCTTGTCACCCACATTCACGCTTATGGGAACAATGTTACCTGACTGGAAGAACAAAGAAAAGTCAAGTAATAAGTTAAACAAAAGAATATATAAAATAATGGCAACTAATTTTCTAGTATACCTGTCAAAACATTTCTAGAATGAATACCCTTTCCATTACAAAATGTAAGGCTGTGCTCTAAGAAAAACTGGAGGGAGCCCTGTGCTCTGAAATTGTCAAATTCAGGGCGCCCAGCATGATTTGTATGAAAAAAGTAAGCCATGTCACCAAATGTTAAACGCAAGTGTTTAACTATTATCTCAAGGCTTTTCTACATGAAATTCTGCTGGTAGATGCTCTTTGAAGCTGGTGGAGCTGTATTTATCAAGAAATATTCGAAGATATATTTGAGCAAAATAAGCAGGGTTTTGACGGTAAAAGCTGAACTTTAACTCATTTCATCGCATTTGAGGAACATAAATCGTTGCTAAGTCTCTTGCAGAGGGCGTTGTACAGTTTGTAGTTCCTGGCATTAGCATGGTGAGAATTGGTCGCAATTCACCAAATCAGTAAACTTATTTTTTTACAGAGGATGGATAAACATGTCTGCCTTTCATGAATAAAATATGATAGTGCGCCCAGCGGAGGTGTTGCTTTGAAACCTTAATGCAACTGGATGTCATGTATTGATGACATCACTGGCAGCAATAACCAACCAGAAGTAAAGATATATAAATATATATAAAGCCTGTTCGTGTTTCTGATCCATGCACATTCCATGTGCAATGCAAATTTTGACAAAATTATTAACTAGTTAATCTGTGACAAATAAGGTTACATACTGGGTCATGCTGGCAAGTGCTACTTTTTCTTTTTTATCACCAGGTTGTTCAGACCATGTCTTGTAATAAATCCTGGTAGCTTTTTTTAAAATAAATGTTGCAATCTAATTACAAACTTGATAGATTATCTATTTACAAACTTGATCTGAAATTAATCCCTTGTTTAGGATAATTAAAGAGTTTACTGCAATGGCATCTTTTAATGTGCAGTATTAGGTTATCACCAATCACTGTCCACTCGCTGACGTTCTTCAACTCACTTTATCTCTAGCACCGGGTCCCACAGAAATCACTGTCCCCTCCAATACTGTCCCCTGACCCTTCTCAGGAAGAAGAACTCCTCCTTTGGTTTTCTAAAAAAGGAAAAAAAAAAAGTGAAGTTCATAAACCAGTTATGATTTTTTTTATTCACATTCAGACAGATTGAGATGTCAATTTAGTATCAGTTCAGTATCAGTCCTGAATCTGACCACTGTGTGGAAAATGTCGGCCTCTGCAGTCTATCCGTCGATAGCTGCCCAATGTTTGCTTGTAACTTTGATAAGTCGACTGACAGTCCACTGAGGTGTTGGCTGCAACACTGGTGGATAACCTCTGCGAGGAAATTGGCTGAAATTTGGCGCCTTATCAAACTAATATTTACTGGTATGCATGTCAATTGAAATGCCCTTTAAGTAACAGCCAATGTCGACCGATAGTGCCCAATGTACATCAGCCCGGTGGCCGATCCAGACCTTTAGATAAGGGAGTGGGGCGGTCATCCAGACCCTGAGATAAGTGGGGGCACATCTCCAAAAAATTTTTTTTCAACCGTTTGGTCCTCAGTTTGGTCTAAAAATAAGGGGGGGGGGGGAGATCCCCTGGATCAGCCACTGCATCAGCCAACAGGTACCTTGCAGCAAAGTTGCCTAAGTTAACGTTTTGCTTGAAATTGGCTTGAACATTTAGGTTCCAATCCCAGGGGGGGGGGGGGGGGGGGGCACTTGGGTATTTTTTGGGTGGGTATGTGCCGCCCGGGACTCCAAATTGGCACCCTGTTCTAAAAAAAATTTCCCCCAAAATTGATACCCCGTTCTAGAATTCGCCCTAAAACTGATACCCCGTTCTAGAAATAGGCCAATTTTTTATACTCCGTTCTAGGGTGCAAAGAGTACAAGAGTTTGCTTGTTAATGCATTGAACCATATTTTTAAAAGCAATCTGTCTTGAATAATTTCAAATGGCTGCTTACAAAACTGGAGCTTTCGTGCGTTCGAAATATTATACCCCGTTCTAGAAAACGCCCCTGAAATGGATACCCCGTTCTAAATCAGGAGCTTCAAAATCACGACCCCGTTGGGCGGCACATACCCGTATAGGTAATGTATGGGAGTACCCCCCCCCCCCCCCCCCCCCCCGCGGGGTTCCAATCAGGGTTTTGGAGTAAATTGTAGCTGCCATAACATTAATCTTTATTTTCTTCAGTTGAGTACAAAATAATGATACTTGGATTTAAATAACGACAACAGCCACACAAACAGAGGGTGGTCTGCCTGTGGGTTGGCTTATAATCTTCCCAGTGCCAAAATTTTCTAGTTATCACTTGCCACCCCTATTAGTACAATAAGGAACTGCTTGCATCGTAATTTATAATGCATATGGTTGTGCAAAAGAATGAACAACAATACATACTACTTCTGGTAGGAATTTTTCTACCAAAATCCTGTCAAAGAGTGGCTTGAATCTTCGAATTGCAGCCTACAAGAGAGAAATGCAGCTTTGATCATCAAATATTAAAGTTTAGTTCGAAAAAAGCTTATGCAATCATGTCAAATTATTTCAAGATTTGAGAAGACAAAGTTTGAGATCTGCCAAAAAGGTTACACGAAGCATGTTCAACATTTTAGTAAACTGAGACTTTTGATTGAGAGAGAAGAGAGAAGAAAGAGAAAAGACATGGTTTACTGATGGTCCTTATACACGACTTTTTAGTGACTGTAGCATGCAGGAAGAGCCACCTAGTTTTAAAGAGACATTTTGAAGTACAATTGTGGTAAAAGTGTACATCAAAGTGTGCTAGGCTTTAAAAAGAATTTATAGCAATCAAGAACGCTAGTTTGCCACCTTAAAAACTCTAATACTCACCATTTTTGCAGGGAAACCACAAGGCCTCTTTGCCGGTGGAAATAGCAAATTCACACGTGTAGTCCGGTACGTTCTGCGCAATCGTAAAGGCGTCAGGAGGTGTGTCCAAAGACTTAACTAGGAAGGGGAGAGTCAAGAATACATGAGATGGACCTATTATTTGGACTCTATTTCTGATATTTACAAGGCAAGTCTACAATCGATACAACTATAAAAAGTAATGGCGTAGATAAAGGAAGCTTTATGGCTAAAAAAAGAAAATTTAGATATAGTTTGTCATACAAGAAAGATATAGACTTAACCCTACCCTACAGAGGCATAAATTGCTTTCTACACTGAGCATGCCAAGCACGAATTCGTCCTTTTCGGCACGTGGGCCAACCGAGCTGCAATCCGCCTCGCTGTTCTCTTAATTTTGCACAGTTTTGTGCATTATTTTTACTCTTTAACTCTCGATTATACACTGAATTATCAAGGTAAAGTATATTTTCTTGTTGTAGCTTGTATTAAAATAGTTCGTTACAGAATTTTTTTATTTTTTGTGGCTCCCCCATTTGTATCCGGCACTCTCCCACACATCACTTAGAATTAACCTGCAAATTGCACATGGTTTATGCGATATATCTTTCGTTATAGCCTTTCATTTATTGCTTTTTAGACGCAGATCTCGTCAAGTGCTGGCACAATCGAGTCCCTGCAAATAATTCCCTTCATATAGATGTAAAAGATCCATAAATTGTGACGAACAATTAGTTATAAGTTACCTCTCAGGCTATGTCAGCTGTTTTACAAAATTGAAGTCGCAAAAATACTGTATTTTAGAAAAAAATGCATTTCTTTCACGTAGAAAAAAAAAGGTTTAAATAAGCCCAATGAGTTTGATGCGTTTTTACATGTGCAGAATCAGAAAATAAGACTTCGTTGAACTTATGCAACTTAAGGGGTTGATTGCATAATATGCATGTTATATGTGTGCATGTTTAAATAGTGCAGAGTGTATAGGTGCCAGAGGTGTTTGTCTGTGTTTCTTAAACTGTGGTTGTAGTTTATTTTATTATACATATTTTCAGTTGTACTGAACTTAAACCAGCTGGTTTAGTTCAGTGAAATCACACATACAAAACCACTCTAAGACCAGGTTAATATCATTTAACTCCAAACCATGACATCAACTGACCTGCTATGCAACTGCTATATTCCTTAGTTATCACTGGGGTGAGGCTTTTGAAAAGAAATAATATTGTAACACACAAAAGCCTATTTTTATTGCAAGTCCCCATACACAGTTATGTTGTTAGGGTTAACTTTTTTCAGGTTTTTTTCTTGGCCCCGGTTGTTGAAAAGTTGGATTGCGCTATCGACCGGATAAATCGCTATCTTTTGGATAAGTGTTGGGGAAACCAATAGCGCTATACAATGGATTGCGATTTATCCAGTGGATAGCGTTATCTACCTTCTGAACCACAGGAGAAAATAACAGATTCCCATTTTTGGATATTTTAGGGTATTTAAAGAATACCCATAAAAAATCCCAAATTTGGCAAAGTGAGACAAGTCCCAACCAGGGAATTCCCAACCAAGTTCCCTGGTTAGGACTTGTCTCGCTCTTCCAAATTTGGGATTTTTGTGGGTATTCTTTAAATACCCTAAAATATCCAAAAATGGGAATCTGTTATTTTTTCCTGTGAACAATGTAATTGGGTCCTGATAGTCACATTCCTGTTTGCAGAATGTATCGTCTACCTAGTTTGATCCGTCCTGCCCAGCAGCGGTTTTCTCTCAAAATCCTCTCACCTCGGCTGGCCGCAGGGTTCAGCACTTCACACCGGCATCAAGCTGCTAAGGAACTCAAGTTTGGAGGTGATGCCAGGTCAAACATGCTCAAAGGTGTTGATATTTTAACTGATGCTGTTGCTGTGACGCTAGGCCCAAAGGTTTGACAGTCTTGCTGTTTTTATTATGAACACAAACAACTAGGTTGATGCCCAAGACATCACATTACTGTGTCTTAGTCGGAATGTTGTAACCGATGAGTGCTGGGAATTCAGAAATGCAATTTTTTCAAATTCGAATCTTACTATTGTTGACATACATACGTAAATAAATACACTGTCTACAGGTAGCCATTACGACGCCTGAAGGAGGATCATGATGTTATCCCTATACTAAGATCTCTCCTTACAGATAACCCACCCAGTCCAGGAAAGTTTGTCCACACCACCAGGGTATACGTCCCCTACTCTGTTTGAACAGCGGTGTTGGTTCTTGCGTGTCCCACAAAAAACAGATAAGAGAAAATGCTGTGAGATGGGACCTACATTTTTTTGTCCTTATTTGAGAAGACTAAAAAGTCTAACTGTTTGGCGATATCGTTACAAAGGCTACACTTTCTTCTCAGTTATTTAAAGACCTGGCGTGTTGGTCTGGCAGGGTTTGAACCCTGGACCTCTTGCTCACCTCCCAACTGAGCTACAGTCTCAGACAAAAATAGTTGGGACACTTTAACCAAACGCTGTTTTTTCCCATCTCATGCTTCCCTCGTCCCTCTCAAAGTTGTTTATCGCGGTTTGGTCACCAAATCTTGTACACCAACATTGAGGGGACAAGGAGACCCCAAAGTGTCCCAACCATTTTGACTGAGACTGTGTTTTTGAGGAATTTTAGATATGTGACTCCTCGTTGGCTCTAGTGGCGGGAAATCGCTAGGCAGGTATATGCACGTTTCGGAGCCATTTTTTCGGAAAAAATATTAGAGATTCCAAGGATAGAAAAAGAGAAGACAATTAATAGAGGAAAGAAGTCTTTGTTTCTTTAATTACAACATTCCACGGTATTAGAAAAGCTTTCTACGTATTGGGTTTAAAGAGTGAACAACGGATAAGTCAAAACTGCGCGCATTATTTCGCAGGCTGTGTATCTTGCCGCTAATATATTGTACCGGTGGAGACACGGTTGGACGGGTCACCATAATGGGTCACCATACTATCCAGGGCGTTTTCTTAGACCTCTCTGGTATATATAACGGATTAAGATAGAAAAGGATAAGGTACTTTCATACTTAATTGAAATAGCCAAGGTTTATATCGCCTTGATACATGTAAGACAAGTTATTAAAACTTTGATCATGGTGACACGATTGTTCGCTGAAAGAAACTTATAAATATCTTAATTGAGTTAATGTACGGTGACCCGTGTACGCGTCGAGTAGAACGCTTTTTTGGAGGTTTTAAGGATAGGTAGTGTCCTCGTTTTATATGATTCATGTTTTTTACCTCAAGTCCCACATTTATGGCACAGTAGTTTGTTTTAGAGTTATTCAGAAAGGTGTATATTTGGGGTAAAGAATGAGAACCGATGTCACCATTTGGCGCAAGGCCAAATTAACATATGTTGTAAACAACTTATAAAAAGTCAGGGGTCGATTTCACAGCAGTAGCCTGGAATATTATTAAGAAACTTTTTGACGTCGGACCAAACAGTTACACTATTGTTGGACACCCTTTTTACGCGCTTGTAGTCAATAGTATCTTTAGAAATTTAGAAAGAGGGATACTGTTGTCGCTGATACGTCTTGGGAATAATCCTGGCTTGTTGCATTTTTGTCCAAACTGGACGACAAGTTTCCCCCTGTCTCTCGAAATCGCTTAATCGCTCTTTCAGCTGTCTTTCGCCTCTTGCCCTTTAGTTAGAAAGGCGTCCCTTTGAGCCTTGTTCCTACACTCTTTCTTGGCAAAGAGGCCTTCTCTATTATTCTCCACACATTTTTTCTAGAAATGTGGCACATTCGAGCGCCTCTCCGTATATGAAAACCCTGAATCTTACGTAGATAGCATGCACGTGCTATATTGTCACGCTATCAATCGGCCACTAGAAAGCTATTTGCGTACGGTTTAGTGCACACTCAGTTCCTTTTATTTTCCAATACTCTATTCTGCCCAAGAAATTTCTGCGAACTGGTCATTCTTTGAGTTATGTTGTTAGGCCCAAATAACTTAGTTCACTGCTATAGAAACGTTCGCGAAACACAATAGATACCCAACAAACCAAAAGCCCGTTGCTTGTGACCGACGTACCGATTAACCTCCGTATCTGTCAACACGCCTTCAAATTCCTCCCCGATACAGTCTCAGACAAAAATAGTTGGGACACTTTAACCAAACGCTGTTTTTTCCCATCTCGTGCTTCCCTCGTCTCTCTCAAAGTTGTTTATCACGGTTTGGTCACCAAATCTTGTACACCAACATTGAGGGGACAAGGAGACCCCAAAGTGTCCCAACCATTTTGACTGAGACTGTAGCTAGGCAGAAGAGAAAGGAGTGGTTGAGAAATGTACTTGCCTCTAAATAAGGAACTGGCAACATCCCCGTCCACCATCAATATTATTGATCTTTAAAAGGTTAATTAATTAATTTATTCCCATTGAGTAGACCATAGTGTCTGTTGGTTACTAAAAGCCCCTAATAGTTTTGCTAAATCTATGTCCAAAGCATTCTAATGGATGGCTAATTAAACAGTGATTTTTGATTTTGGCCATTCTAAGGAGACATTTTCCCATAATTATGTGAGTTCTTTCTCAACAGCATATTACCTACTTTGAATGTTATGCCCCCCTTTGTTGTGGACATTTCACAAGTTTTTTAATATTATTATTGTACCTTTATCTGCTATCATTTTTCCTCAAGTTGAAAGCTAACAAGCCATTCTTTCCTTTTTCAGGGCAAAAATGTTATAATTGAGCAAAGTTTTGGAGGACCAAAGATCACTAAAGATGGTGTGACAGTAGCCAAAGCTATTGAACTTAAAGACAAGTACCAGAACATTGGTGCCCGCCTTGTGCAAGATGTCGCCAATAACACAAATGAGGAGGCTGGTGATGGTACCACTACTGCCACTATACTGGCCCGATCCATTGCAAAAGAAGGATTTGAAATGGTGTCCAAAGGGGCAACCCCTCAGGAGGTCAGACGAGGTGGGTGTGGCTGAAGCCTATATTTTCTTTTTAGCCTCTTCAAATGGCCAATTGCACAATTGGTTTCCCTCAATTTATCCCGCCGGACATTAATTTATCCAGTGGATAGAGCTATCCAGCTTTTGAACAAATGGTGCGCGGTAGTAGTCCTTAGACTGTCCTCAATACTACTTTGTCCCTACTACATGAGTGTGGGAGAGGTTTTTAGACCAAACAGAAGCTTTGTCAGTTGCAAACCCTTGAAGTATAAGGTCAACTTTAATTAGTGTTAAGTGAAAAAGGCCCATGCATATTTGAATGGAGGCCATTGTCTCATATCAAGAAATGATATTACCATTGTGACACAGGGCTGTGAGATGCAAGCCTCTTTTCTTCACTTCAACTTGTTAGATACTTAGCTTTCTCTAGGAAGATCCTGGTACTAGGGACAAACCAGACAAAAATGCCAGCAGGTTGTTTAGTGGGTAGTCACGGCAAGACAATTTTGTTTGGCATTACCAGATTGTAAAGAACTGCCATCTGTTGCTGAAAGGTAGTTATTAAGGCCAGTAAAGAGAGAAGAAGGGGCCAAATTGCATATTTGTTATTGTTGCCCACCATCTATAATACCTTGTCTACTTGGTAACCACGCAGACTGAAATTTCTGCATGTAAACCCAACAAAAAGTAATTGTTCTGCCTTCTAGGATCATCCTGGTGCTGCTAGGACTTTGCTCCCTCTATGCAAATAGCCCCTTAGGGAAGGGTTCTTACTGCAGGCAGTAAATGCGTGTAGTGTTAATAAAAAATAAAGGCTCGCATACAGCTGTGTTGCTTTTGCAAAGTCTTCTTGTGTTAATTAAAACTATTTGATGGTATTCTTAACTGTTTTACCAGGTGTTATGTTGGCTGTGGAGACTATTGTTGAAAACCTGAAGAAAATGTCCAAGCCTGTCACTACTCCTGAAGAAATTGCCCAGGTATATCGACTAGTTGAACTTTCAAAGCTACACTAGAAAAAAAGTAATAATTACATCTTAATTAGTTCTAGGCATTTTAAAATAGTACATAGAATTATTTTTCTACCACTGTTTTGAAGGGTTTGTCACCTACCATAATGATTTGATTTAGAGTCTTTATAGCCAAATAACATCATGCCTCGCTGAGAAGAGATGGCTGTTTTCACAGGCCACGTCATGGCATAACTGACATTTGACCAACAATATGATGATTTACAATAGAAACTCCATTAAGCGGCCGCCTCCATGGTATAGGCAAGTGGCCGCTTAATGGAGGCTGGCCGCTCAATAGAGTTTTGTCTTAAATAAGGAGAATGGGTAGCAGAAACATCACGTGACGCGACGGAAGAAGCATTTTTGGTCCACAATCGTTTATCACCATCTATCCTGAACTGCATTTTCCTTCATCATATTCTTAAAATGAAGTCGAACTAAGTGTATCAAGCGCTTAATGGCAGCTTAATAGAGATGACAACAATGGGAGAACTCTTGTTGGGACAGCAAAAATATGGTAGCAGCCACTTAAAAGAGGTTGCCGCTTATTAGAGGTTTACCCGTACGAAATGAGCAGTGCTGCTGCAGCGCTGCAGAATGGCTTCAAGAAGCGCTACAAAAGAGCTGTAAAAGCGCTGGGCTGCAGCAGCCGCAAATTTTGGCTGCAGTGGAAAGCCCTTTGACAGCAATAAACAGCACTTTTGCAGCGGTACAGAAAATTCCCGAATTACGATCTGTGCTGCAAAGTGGCTGCAAAGTGGCTTCGAAAAGACAAAGAATGTTGTTACCGGTAATGCCCTACCACTCGTTAGTACAAAAAAAAAAAATGCAGGCTCCAATAATACAATAATCATGATACATGGTAGAGGAGTTGACAAGGCCTTAGTAGCAGAGTAAAAACCACTAGAAAGTCAAAATGCAACTTTTTCTTTATTAGTATCCACGCGTACACGTTACAAAAGCACGTGACATAGAACAAATCTGCAGCAGTCTCGCTTTGTAAATATTTAGCAGTCACGGTCACTCATTTGAATGTAAGAACATCCATTAACATGCAGACATTGAAAATTATCTTTTTTAAAAATAAAGAGAATAACAGCGATTGTTCTACATAAAGTTTACACGACAGCAGCCAAATGATATTTTGATTCGTTGCAACGGGCTAAGCTGGATTTTGCTCACCTTGACGTTTTGTCCATGATCCACGATCTTCTACACTTTTTTCATGAGAGAAATCAACCCAATTTTACTTTGGTTGTCCTTAAATTTTACAATGGACTAAGGAACGAACATTACCACGAGTGTATAAGAATCTTGTAAGTGCGAAGCCCATCTTAGATTCTTGTATCTGTGTTGCTTGCTCTGGTTCGATTCGTCGATACTTGGCGTAGAAGTCACTGTTCAGTGCGTTGTTTGCAAACACGTTTGAGCTGTTCCATCCAAAAACTTCAACAGAACTTCCATCTCGAAACAGAACTAGATGCCAAAAAAATTAGAATGTTTGTGCCTAGGATTCAACGGTCGCAAATGTTTGGGCGATCCCGTGTTTGTCTAGAGATGTAATGGGATCTCTTGCGAAAGGACCGACCAATTAGATTACGGCCTAGAATATCTCTAGGGAATTAGCGATAACATTCCCACACTCGCCGGTCACGGAATGAAATTTATTGAAATCTTTATTCCGAAAGCATAGAATTTGGAGGTTTATTCAATAAGTGATCTTCCTTGCGCACAAGCTTACTCACATTTCTTAGAGGTACAGTCAAAGTTTCCGCGTTATAAAAGCTGTAATCTGTGCCAAGGCTTTATCTGGCGATTCATGTTATTGGCGCTCAAGAAAGTCACATCGACTGCAACTGAATTGTAGCGTTACTGCAGCTACTTCGCAGCGTTTGAAAGTCGGCAACTGCGCTGCAAAACCACTGCCGAAAGCTTCAAAGAGCCTTCAAAGGCTGCACAGCACTTTTGCATCACGCTGCAACTTGAATGAAGCTGCTGTTTGGCTTCTAAAAGGCTGCTGAACAGCTGTAATAGGCCACTTGCACTAAGAGGTCACGTGACTAATGCTTCCTTTAAACAATGAGTTGGAATCTTGCTGATGCCAAAACTTGACAGAGCACATAAAAATTATCTTACACCCGAAATTTGAGAGGAAACGCGTTTGCAGGGGATATTTTATGGCACTTTGATTTTTCAACAAAGTAGTATCATTTGTATTGGCCGCCATGTTGGAGGGCATACTCTTGCCCTCCATCATGGCGGCCAAAACTACTTTTTGCTTAGATCTTGTTAACGTTTGGTAGTTACGCTCAGATGTGCTGTAAACATTCCCACATCAACTTTTCAACACTTTCCTTGAAGTTTAAGTGCAAAATTTGTGTTCAGAAAGAGGTAATTCATAATTTTAAAAATCACAGTTTGGTCACGTGACCAGCTACGAACTCACTCATTTTAAGAAAATGGTAGAGGTTTGAAAAACCAAATCACTATTATTTTGCTAAAAATAGGACCCACTAATCGTTTTTTGAAGAAAAAGTCATGTAACTTTCATTTTCATAAAAAGATGTCACATGACCTCTTAGTGCAAATGGCCTATTTAGCTGTACAGCTATTTTGAAGTGATTTTGTGGCGCTGTACAGCGCTGCAAGTTTCGTACAGGTAATTCCTGATTCTTTTCTATAATAATTCAGGACTTTGATTACTGGCCACTTTGTACAGAGTGGCCGCTTGATGGAGGTTCAACTGTATTTGACCAATCATGTCATGCTCCTTAATCAGTGAGAGTTGAATACCATTAACTGGTCATGATACAACTTGCCTTGTATCTGAAGACGACTTAATTCCGCTTCATCAGTCATTGTCAACAACAGTCCTATTCAGGACAACACTCATCCGGAGGACCATATAATCCCACCTACATACGAAATGAGTCCCGGGGTCAAACCTTTCACTATGATACATTTTTTATGCAGTGTTCATTTTAGAATTATAAATTTTATTTATGAGACACGCCATCAACTTATGCATCTATCAATGTAAACCCTGTGGGGGGGGGGGGGGGGGGGGAGTGCGGGCAAGGGGTGGGGATTTGACAAATTTTAAAATTTTTCGATCAAATTCCCCAGGGTGGGAAACGAAAGGTCAATCAAAAGTGTCAAAAAAGCCCCCACCCCAGGGGAAAAAATCTAAACAAACAGTGCTATAATACTATATAAAACGAATAAAAGAACATTTCAAACACGTTGTTACTACTTTTATTTACGGTTAACGGAAGCTCCATTAAATTACTCGTTGTAATTAAGTATTTTCTCTCTCCACTAGCATCTCTTATCTTGAACAACAAAATTACTCCCGGAATATTGACCATGCTATATAATATTAATAAAACTTAAAATGCTTTATAACATCTGCTCAACATGTCGGAACAGGTCGGATCAGTGACCCATAAAAAATCCTCTGACTTTCGTGGTGGAATTCGATTTCAATCGAGTTTTACAATCAGATAGGAACTTGAAGATAAAAACTTTCTCAAAATAGACATTATCTGTTTAGATGACAGTTTAAAGTATCGGATTATGGCGATTAAAACAAATGAAAACTTCATACCTTTCTCCAACAGCGTGACTTTCAGGAAGCCTCGAGGGACGGACTTGGTAACTGCTTCTAAATTGATACCGGGCTTTTGTCGGTCAAAGTCAAATGTCCCGACCCCGGGGTCGCTTCGCACGATCAAAAGCCCGATAGCGGGGATAGTCCCAGGCATCAATTCCCCTCCCCTTGCCTGCACTCCCCCCCCACGGGATTTACATTGATAGGTGCATTACTTCTAGGTGGCAACAATTTCTGCAAATGGAGACAAAGGCATTGGTGACCTGATCTCATCAGCAATGAAGAAAGTTGGAAAAAATGGAGTTATTACCGTAAAGGTGAATACTTCAGTTTCAATATTATATTATTCTAAACATTTGTGGCTTGTGTCATATAGCTGATTCAAGATTTAAATAATAGGAGATTTGATACCTGGTTAATGTATTAAATTTTCACATTGTAGGACGGCAAGACTCTTTATGATGAATTAGAGGTGATTGAGGGAATGAAGTTTGACCGTGGATACATTTCCCCTTATTTCATCAACACAACCAAAGGTATTTTGGTAACATAAAGTGAGGCCATGGCTAAAAATAATTAAAAAGAAAATAAGCCAACTAAAGATTTTTATAAATTTAAGGGGTCAGTTGAAATTTTTATTGCAGTGAAATGTTAACTGACTTGTCATATTTTCCAGTGTAGGTAGTTGTCTACAACTCTTTGCACAATGCCAATTAATAATTAATTGACATTGTGTGAGGAAAAGTTAAGTATTATTATTATTAATTTGAAATTCGGTCGTCTTTGCCTCTTTGAAAGAGTCTGATCACTAATGTTGCATCCATTGAATAATTACTAGCTTAATCCTATGACAATTTTTTTTTTCAGGACAAAGAGTTGAATTCCAGGATTGTTTGGTTCTTCTTTGTCAGAAGAAGATTTCATCAATTCAGCAAATTGTCCCTGTACTGGAACTCGCCAATGCACACAGGAAGCCGCTTGTTATCGTAGCTGAAGATGTTGATGGTGAAGCCCTTACCACCCTTGTACTCAACAGGTATTAAACTAGCATTATTTTGATAAATGTTGTATGTAACCTGAGTGGACGTTGGTGTAGGAGCCGATCGATGGGGCACTTTCAAGTGAAGAGTAAATAAAATATAATATTTGAAATACTTTTATTATAGCTGTTATTGAGTTGAGCTGTTTTACCGAGACAAAAAATTACACAAAATGCTATACGTGGTTGATATTTTTAGCTT
This sequence comes from Porites lutea, assembly GCF_958299795.1. Lineage (NCBI taxonomy): Eukaryota > Metazoa > Cnidaria > Anthozoa > Scleractinia > Poritidae > Porites > Porites lutea. Next base: position 50,056,399 of record NC_133203.1, read on the forward strand.
AATTATAACTATAATGAAATTCTCAATCCTGATTGGCTATCAGCTGTCCTGATTTCAGATTTAATAGGACAAAATAATAGGACAGCAATACATTTAGTAAACTTATACCCCCGGTACAGTCATAATCCAACTGTGGAAAGTAATTGTGTATGTGATAGGTTTTATAGTTTTAGTCTTAGAAAGGTTTCAAGAATGTATTATATACTCAATATACTATCTTTTATTTTTTATTTAATTAAGGGATACTTATTATGCTTGTAGATAATCTGTGTCCCCCATTAGCTGTATATATAGCTAAATACTATGACATGTAAATAAAGTATTCGAGTAATTGCACAGTATGTGTCAGTGCATGTGCACCTGAATGTTTTTTTTTTTCACTTTAAACCTGAAAAACGTTTGGAATATGTGGTACTTTACTTTTTAAAAAGCTGCAGATATCACTAATTTTGCTTAAGTTGTGATTATTAATAAGAACGGACCCCCTCTATGTAGTCATCTCATTTTTGACCACTTTTATGATTACAGACTGAATTGCACTCCACTCAGTCCTGTTACCATAATAATGATAACTAAGATGTCTTTTCTTCAATTTTCTAGACTTAAAGTTGGTCTACAGGTGGCGGCAGTTAAGGCCCCAGGATTTGGCGACAATCGTAAAAACACTCTTCAAGACATGGCCATTTCCATGGGTGGTGTGGTGTCTGATGATGATGCTCTGGGAAGAAAACTTGAAAATGTCTCAATAGAGAATCTTGGTGAAGTGGGAGAGGTGTTAATCACCAAGGACGACACTTTGTTCTTGAAAGGCAAAGGAGAAAAAGAGGATGTTGAATCAAGGTGTGCTCAACTGAGGGAAGACTTGGAGATGACAACATCAGAATATGAAAAGGAGAAAATAAATGAAAGACTGGCCAAACTTTCTGATGGTGTTGCCATCTTGAAGGTAGGTAATAGAAATGTTTTTTCTAGTGCATGATAGCACGGTTTTTACCTAACAGCATGCTTCGGAAATAGCACATTTAGTAAAACTTTTAAGGAGGCTAACAAATTTTCTTTTTTGTGCAATAACTTTACAACTTCATAAGCTTTTGAATTAAAAAACAGTATATTATTGATAAGGTTAACCCAAAGTGGTTTATGGCTATGCAAATCTTCCAGCCAAAACGGATTCTTATCAGCCATTGGTTATTTTAGATATGGTTACTATATATTTTTAAAAATGACATACGTAATTCTTTTTTGAGGGTTACACTGTTTTCAGCTTGAAGAGAAGTTTAAGAGGTTGCACCCACGATATTAGCACAAGACGTAATTTTTGACTTACACTCCTTGACAATGTTTTTATTAACTCGTTAAGCCCCAAGAGTGATCAGCATCAAATTTCTCCTTGTAATATGAATGCTTTGTAAAACAGAGTGGTCATGAAAATTACAGACATGATCACACAAGATGAAGTTACTTGATATTTTATCAACTTCTTCCCACTACCTCTGTAGGAAATGAATAGGGGCAACAAATGAGAATTCAAATTTTGATCTTAGGGTTTAAAGGGTTAGTGGTTGCGTCTTATAGATTGGTGGTTCCAGTGAGGTGGAAGTCAATGAAAAGAAAGACCGCGTTACTGATGCTCTTAATGCCACAAGGGCTGCTGTGGAGGAGGGCATTGTTCCAGGAGGAGGCGTTGCATTGTTGAGATGCATCAAGAGCCTTGACAGCGTTACAACAGCTAATGAGGATCAGCAAAAGGGAGTGGAACTCGTCAGGCGAGCTCTTCGCAAGCCTTGTCAGACCATTGCTGAAAATGCTGGTGTAGAGTCAGCCCTCGTGGTCGAGAAGGTACATTTAATTGAGTACTATTAATGTTTGAACATTTTATAACAAGTTGATTATGCACTTTTGTTCTGTTTATCGAATGAAAACGCCAGACACAAAGGTAAGAATCGTATTTTAATCACACACACACACTCTCGATCTAGAATTAAAGTAAACATGTTCGTTCGTTGGCACTCGGGCTTACAATGTAAAATAAGCAGAAAGAAATCTAAAACAGCACTGAAATTGAATGGACACTCACTTCTACTCCAGCATCCGTATTTAGACAAAACAGTTCACACTTTACCCTTCTGGTTTTCTAGTTAGCAACTTCTGTCGAATTAAATTAAACAGAGTATGTGCAGTATAAACTTTAACAACGCAGGCGTGCACCTTTGATTTTAAGGGGCTGTTTCATGGTTGTCTAGTTCATCTTTTTAATAATGCCAATTACTTGTCCTTATTCGCTATGGAGCTTGAGAAATACATGTAAATGACAATATCAGAGGTTCGAGTAAAACGAAATTGTTTCCCAAGCACTATATCAAACGTAAAAAACGACAAAAAATGAACTTCGAAAAACTGTTGGCCTAGCAAGTTTTCAAAAACCACAATTACAATCTGTTTCAATCTTTAAGTTTGCCATCCGTGTTAGGCGTCCTTTTGTATTCCCTGTGATATTTATACCTTCGTTTCATGTTTTAAGCAATCATTTTGAAGTTCCACTCAGTCTGGTGGCAGTTTTCACTGTTTGAATTTATAACTTTAGTGACACGGCTCCTTTAAATAATTAGACGGACTGTTCAGCAGAACAAACTCCACTCCAACTCTGATGGTGAGTTCCGCACAGGTTGTTGGAACATCACGTCTTTCCGGGAGAGAGACTGAGGAGGAAGGATTGGCGCAGCCTTCTGTCCGGGAGGTCCCGAGTTCGATTTTCAGGTGTGACCTCAAATCCTTCTTTCGACTTCTCTCCTGTCCGTGTGGCTTTAAGTAGCTTTAAATACCCGTAAAACTGAGCACTGATGGGCAGGGGGGCGGGGGTAAAATGAACCCACCGTCGGCCTCAGGTTTATTAGTCAGATCACTATTTCAATAAAATAAGGATTCTTTATCTTTTTTTGCTTTGACTATGGCCACGTGGGTATCAATAACATCTCTTTTTACCGATTCTAGGTTTTCGAAATGGAGGGTAACCAAGGCTACGACGCACTTAATAACACTTATGTAGACATGATCCAAGAGGGCATCATTGACCCAACAAAGGTAGTCAGAACTGCCATCACAGATGCTGCTGGTGTCGCGTCGCTCTTAACGACAGCTGAGACGGTCATTGTTGAGATGCCAAAGGATGAGAAGGCTGACATGGCTGGAATGGCTGGAATGGGAGGAATGGGTGGAATGGGAGGGATGGGAGGAATGGGATTTTAAAAGAATGGCTGCGATTCTGTTATAAGAATGAAACTACGATTCAATTTTGTGCATCTTCTCTGCCTAGACACATTTATTGACAGTACTGCTTGTTGAGATCATGTGTGACATTTGAATTTGAAATCTGTATGCTGTATTGCTTTGGTGCC